>NC_066362.1:36400128-36622628 GCF_013377495.2 Cygnus atratus | reverse complement strand
CTTGAATGTAGTACAAACATCCTGATATTACCAAAGAAAAGTCAATTTAAAAATGACGGGATTCAAGCACTGTGGTCCATAGTTCACACTGTAGCTCCTCCTGTCTGCAAAAATTCATGACCATCCAGTAGCATTAACACTGCACTTTTCATAGGCAGCCAAGCTCCGGGTCTGTTGAAAGTGAAGTTGCTCCTTACTTTTTTTTTTTTCTTTTTCTTTCCAGGATGGATCCTTAGCTATTTCTCATTGAGAAAACCATGTGAAACTGATTTGTTTTAGGTGACATTAGATGCTAGGCTTCAACTAGGTTGGTATGAAACAAACTCAGTTCTCACATTTGGAACTGCTTTAAGACAATATCCAAGGTTTCCCAGCTATTTGGCTCTATATGGTGTTTACAATGATGGAGAGCACTCCTCCTCTCTCTGTTCACCCCTCACATGAACACGGAGTTTTGACATCAACCTGTTTGCTGAAAGGAATCTGTTTAATAATTCACTTATTATTTTCATTCATTACAATTCCTTTCCCCCCGTCCCTCTGGAAATGTTATAAATTTCATTACAGAAGACAAGCCATTCTGGTTCTTCCCCTCTACCTTTTCACCTGTACACTGCAGTCAGTAGTGTTTAGCTTCTCCCTACAGAAATGATATTCAGAAACCTACCGAATACTTGCATAATGACTTCAGGAGTTTACGTCAAGTCTAGGCTTTGAATCACTGTGGAGGTGTAGTGGGTCAAATGCAGTTCCTAGCATTTTGGCAGGTATTTTTTTCCTATTTTTTTAAGGCAACTGAATGGACCTTGTTTTGTCTTCTGCATTTCATTGGACTATTTATAGAATAAGTCACACTATGCAGCTGATTTTTTTTTTCTTTTTCAGTAACATAATGCAAAAAGGTAGTGCCCTCATTGAAGGCAACTCTGTTAATTAGAGGAAAGGCTCGTATTGTGTGAACTTTTGATAACTGACTGTGGGCTGAGCCGCTGCTGCTCTTTGTCTGAGAAATTCAGAGTCCATTAGGCTGATAGCCACTGTTCTTCTGAGGAAACTACGGCCCTTGTGGCCCTTCCTGTTTCCTTTCAACATTCTTAATGTGATAGTGGAAGAGGATATCCTAAGGTCAGACATTAAAATGTAAAGTTGTGAGGTGATGATTAAATGTGAACACAGTGAAAACTTCACTCTTCATTATTTTAATATAGTCCAGCCTGTGCTGATATAATCATTTCCAGCAGATATTTAAGGTAGTTATAGAAATGATGAAAAGAAAGACCTTTCATTTATTATCTTAATTATATTTTGTGTGTTATTTTAATTTTTTTTTCTTTTCCCAGGGACCAACATTAAATGTTAAAGTCTTACAAGACCATTTTAAAAGACAGTAATATATTGTCAGCTCTGTATTGCTCTTTGATCTTTCAAAGTGTAATGCCTCACAAAGTGTTGCAGCGGTGGCCACTTCAGTTAAGATTCACAAACATTTTCCATCATAATTTGCTTGTTCCATGGACTTGTAACCTGAAAAATCCCTTTTGGGATGAAATTCTCCATTCTCAGTCACTGCCTGATGGCAATTACTTTTTAAAATTGGGGAGTGTTCTCTTCAGCTCTTTTTTTTTTTACTTATGAGAATGGTGGAGAAAAATAAGCAACACTTTTCCCACGGTAAGTGGTTTTCTGAACACAGCTATAACAAAAACAGCTGAAATATTCATCTTGAAACTGGGTGACCATACTACATCTTTCCATGGACTGACTGTATTGGTTCTTCTTCTGAGAATTATTTTTCTGTATCAAGCTGTGTGGGTAGAAAAAGCTACAGCCTCCAAGCCAACAAGACAGACATCTTGGTGGGGTTTGCTGTAGACCACCAAACCAGGATGAGGAGATGGATGAGGCATTCTACAAGCAGCTGGCAGAAGTCGTACAATCGCCAGCACTTGTTCTCATGGGGGACTTCAACTTCCCAGACATATGCTGGAAATGCAATACAGCCCTGAGGAAGCAGTCTAGAAGGTTCCTGGAGAGTGTGGAAGACACCTTCCTGACTCAGCTGGTCAGTGAGCCTACCAGAGGGGGTGCCCTGCTAGCTGTTCATGAACAGAGAAGGACTGGTGGGAGATGTGCTGGTAGGGAGCTGTCTTGGGCAGGGTGACCACAAAATGGTAGAGTTTTCTCGGTGAAGTCAGGAGGGAGGTCAGTAAAACTGCTTGGATTTCCAGGGAGCAGACTTTGAACTGTTCAGGACACTGGTAGTGAGGGTCCCTTGGGAGGCAGTCCTCAAGGGCAGAGGGGACCAGGAAGGCTGGACACCCCTCAAGAAGGAAGTCTGAAAGGCAAATGAGCAGGCTGTCTCCGTTTGCCATAAGATGAGCTCACGTGGAAGAAGACTGGCAGGGCTGAGCAGAGAACTTTTGCTGAGTCTCTGAGACGAAAAGAGAGTTTATGTCCAGTGGAAAAAGGGACAGGGAACTTGGGGAGAGTACAAGGAAGTTGCTATCATATGGAGAGAGAAAATCAGAAAGGCTAAAGCCCAGCATGAGCTCAACCTCGCCACTGTGGTAAAAGATATGTGTGTGTATATATATATATATATATATATTTTTACAAATTATTAAGGAGGGCCAAGGAGAACCTCCATCCTTTACTGGATGTGGTGGGGAACATGACTATTGAAGATAAGGAAAAGGTTGAGATTCTCAATGCCTTCTTTACATCTGTTTTTAATAGTCAGTTCAGTTATCCTCGGGGTATTCCACCTCCTGACCTGAAAGTCTGGGACAGGAAAGAGAATAAACCCCCCGCCATTCAGGTGGAAGCAGTTAGAGACCTGCTGCTTCGCCTGGACTGTCACAAGTCCTTGAGGCCAGATGGGATCCACCCGAGGGTGCTGAGGGGTCTGGCAGGCGTGATTGCCAAGATGCTTTTCATCATCTGTTAGCGGTCATGGTCAATCAGAGAGGTCCCAGATGACTGGAGACTTGCTGATGTGATGTCCGTCTATAAGAAGGGTCGTAAGGAGGATCTGGGGAACTAAAGGCCTGTCAGCCTGACCTCAGTGCCAGGAAAGGTAATGGAACGGGTCAATTTGAATGCAATCACTCAATGTATATGGGACCACTGGGGAATCAGGCCCAGAGAGTGGTGGTGAATGGACTGAAATCCAGCTGGCGACTGGTCACCAGTGGTGTTCCCCAGGGGTCAGTGTTGGGGCCCATCCTCTTTAATATCTTTATAGAGGATTTGGACAAGGGATTTGAGTGCACCCTCAGTAAGTTTGCAGACGACACCAAGATGGGGGGAAGTGTTGATCTGCTGGAGGGTAGGAAGGCCCTGCAGAGGGACCTGGACAGGTTGGATCGATGGGCAGAGGCCAATGGGATAGGGTTCAACATGGCTAAGTGCCGGGCCCTGCTCTTTGGCCACAACAATGCCATGCAGCGCTACAGGCTTGGGGCAGAGTGGCTGGAAAGCTGTGCAGAGAAAAAGGATCTGGAGGCGTTGGTCCATGCTCACCTGAACATGAGCCGGCAGTGTGACCAGGTGGCCAAATAGGCCAACGGCATCCTGGCTTGGATCAGGAATAGAGTAGAAGGGCCAGGGAGGTGATTGTCCCCTTGTACTCTGCCCTGGTGAGGCTGCACCTTGAGTACTGTTCAACTTTGGGCCCCTCAGTACAAGAAGGACATCGAGCCCCTAGAGCATGTCCAGAGAAGGGCTACGAGGCTGGGGAAGGGCCTGGAGCACAAGGCCTGTGAGGAGCGGCTGAGGGAACTGGGGGTGTTTAGTCTGGAGAAGAGGAGGCTCAGGGGAGAACTTATTGCTCTCTGCAACTACCTGAAAGGAAGGTGTGGGGAGCGGGGTTCAGCCTCTTCTCACAGGTAACTAGTGATAGGACCAGAGGGAATGGCCTCAAGTTGTACCAGGGGAGGTTCAGGTTGGAAATTAGGAGATATTTCTTCTCAGAAAGAGTAGTTGGGCATTGGAACAGGTTGCTCAGTGGAGTCACCGTCCCTGGGGGTGTTCAAGGAAAGGTTGGACATGGTGCTTAGGGACATGTCTTAGTGGGTGACTTTGGTGGTAGGGGGCTGGTTGGACCAGATGATCTTGGAGGTCTTTTCCAACCTAAATGATTCTGTGATTCTATGTGAGCTACCAGCTTGCAGGGAAGTTATGGTTCAGCAGTGGAAGAGCCCAACAGGACTGCTGATGTGCTGGAAGAGAGAAAAAAGCTTAGATACCTTCTTAAAAAGGACTGTAGTTAAAGGGCAAATCCAACTCCTACCTGAAGTAATCAAGGCAAGCTCCCATACAAAAATCATAAAGTAAAATAAAGGGTGGTGCCCTACATAGGGATGGAGGACACCAGGATTGTGGCAGTCTTTGCTTCTCAGCTGCAAGGGAAGGGAAGGCAGAAGCAGCATGCAGGTGGCATTGGCATAAGTCAGGCGTACCCTGCACTGGCTTTAAACTGTCAAGATGAATGTTAACTCAGTGACACAGGGAGAGTTTTCCATTCCTGTTTTCCTTGATTAAATGACCAAAGCAAGTAATTATTTACTTTCATATATATATATAATGGAGATTCCAAAAGCACAGAGGACAAGCAGCTAAGTTAAGGATTGCTGTTGGAAACTCCTCTTTTGCATTTCCAGACATTTTGTGATTTTAACCATTCATCTGTAGCAAAGCATCAGTCCAGACTTTTCCCCTCCATTTAATTTTAGACTGAGTACAGACTGAGTACAATAACCTTGGTAAATTAAAAAGTCACATGATTTCCTTTCTGCAGGCTGAGCGGATGTGTCTGTATAGCTCTAATGAAGGAGAGTCAGTACAAGAATGGAGAGCTTGCACTCCAAGCACATCAAAGGCTTTCTGAGCTTGTATAGCTAAATTGCAAAAAATGCAAATGTTGTGTGAAATTCCAATTTGAATGATGTATTTGGATGAATTGTGGTCTTCTTCTATTTGATTTAAGGTCTTCATCTGGAAAGAAAGTAAGATGGAAGTGGATGGAAAAAGCTTAAACAGTAAAGATGTGTTATGATTAGGCACATCAGTAAAAACCTTGAGACCTGTCTCAAGTTGCTACACCTGGCTGGGATTGCAGTGCTTTTCCAATTCATGCTCAGCATTTACTCGGAGCATGGGCTCACTGTGGGCTTGTGCAAGAGGTCATGAATTCATTCAGTTTTAACTTCTAGTCTGGTATTTTTGATTTTCCTTTTTCTCTTTGCTTCAGAACCGCTAGGTCTGTCACTACATCACCTCAAGGAAAGGGAGCAGACTCATGGCATTTTGAAGAGACGTAAGGGACAGTTGTTGGACGGTGCTGACCTCTTTCATGTCCCATTACATAGAGTCAAAAGCTCGCACCACTTCCCAGGAAGCATTCAGCAATCTGCAGGAATGGGTTCTCAGGATCTAGGTCACCTAATGAATTTTAACAGAGCGGAATCGCATTATGAATGGAAAGCACCAAATAGCAGATACTTTTCTTTATTTAAACTGGCTGCCTGTAATTTCTGAAGTACAATTGACTTCTTTCAGTCCCAGCCCTGTTGCAGAATTGTGTGGGGATGACAGAAGGATTTGGATAGTCGAATGTGCAATTCTACTCCAAAAACTGGCTTCAAAATGGCATTATGTATTAATGATTCCCAGAACAAATTCGCTCAGTTCACAAGTGAAAAGCTGAGGGGTTTTATAACTGCCAGCTCTGCAAATTCCCCCTGGGACATGAAGGTCAAGCTTGCGCTATTTCCTTCTCACACATCATCATCACCGTCATCATCAGCAATAAAGATTATGAGGACCAAATTTTGCCTCAGTTACATCTACGCAAGCTCCAGCGTGTTTCAGGGGGTTGCACAGATGTAAGGAATTGCCCCCCTGTGGCTGCAGAGCCGTGCTGCATGGACCTCGTCACCCGGGGACCTGCGTGTGGGACAGGCTCCAGGCCCCTCTCCTGTGCCCCACAGGTCCTCGCCTGCATGTGACAGATCTGACCCTGCAATGTCACCTCCCGGTGACAAATGGGCCCTGCAGGGATTAGGGGAGGGAGTCAGCTACCATGCAGGAAACCTTACTCGTACAGAAGGTGAAGGCCTGCTCGTAAATGTCATGGCTGGATCCATTGTGGTAGCTAGGCCCCGGTGCAGGTGCTGAGGACCCAGGCATCAGCTGTGACTTTAGACCTTTAGCAGGGTTCAGTGGTGGACTTGTCAGTACTAGGTTGACGGTTGGACTAGATGATCTTAGAGGTCATTTCCAAACTGAATGATTCTGTGGTCTCATGTTTGTTATCCTGATGCCTGGGGTTGCCTTCCAAATCACAGGGCTCAGACCATGGGCTCTCTTTACACCTGGACTTGTGCCGGTGTGGGAGAGCAGCTCCTGTAGCTTCCATCACCTGAGTAAGTAAAGGAGCTAAATGGCTTCTCACAACTTTCTGAAAAGACAAGCAGTATTTCAGTGAGATTTAATTCACTTCATAAAATATTGCCTAATAAGGAGCACAATTCCTGGGGAAAGAAGTGTCATTCTCCTGAGAAATGTTATTTTTTCACTACTAAGAAAAGGGCTGAGCTTCTGTCTCAGTGTGATGGGTGTGTCTGAAACTACAAGCTGGCCTGAGACATGTCGTCCCTTTTGTGTAGGAAGAACTAGGGTGTGCTCCAGCGTTTTGTGAGAGGATCCCAGACAACACCTCCCTGTGGAGATACCGAATTGGACAGGGCTGGGCAGCCAAGCTTCCTGTGCAGGATTTCAGCATCAGACTCCATGTGATTTCAAAGTCTTTCCATAACACAAGTGCAATGATGCAAGTGAGAAAGCAGGTGGCTTTGTGTGCTTGGAGAGTAACTTCAGGGGCGTTTTCAACTGTGTAACGCCTCTGGTCTTTATATTGTCTCGTTCCTTTTGCTGTCTACCTGAAGCAAGCCGTGCTTGGGAATACTCCAAGGGCCTGACAGCAGCAAGCCAGGAAGAGGTATAAGAGGAAAACTAGACCATATATTTCTTAAACTCTAGGCTTTTTTTAATGTATTGGTTTCCTCCTCCCCCCCCCTCTCCCCCGATAAATGGCCATAAAACCCATCTTCCAAGCAGTATGATGCACAGCTGGCAAAAGCCTTTTTGACACACCACCTTTGCAGCCTTTTGCTGCTGGGCTGATTTGAGGACTGAAGGGTTAAGCTGGCATAGTTTAAATGGCACCAGGGGCACTCCTGAGGAGCAGCAGCAGTTTACCCAATGCATGCAAGAGATTGAGAGGCTGCTGAAATCTTCACAGCTGTGACTCTTTTCTCTTTGCATTCCTCCATCAGCTGCTCTGTCTCTAACATGCCCCTGGCACAGATGTTCCTATGGGCTTGGCTCCACGTTTCCTGACCCAGAACTTCTCTGTTCCAAGCCAATCTGATTCTTCTTGCTCACAGCGTATCTCTTTTGTGTGAATGGGTAGGAGTGGGAATTTCATTTTTGTATGGAAATGAAGCATAAGCTTCCTTTTGAGCTTTTCTCTTATGCATCAAGCTTCTACCTATGTGATCCAATCAGGCATTTGTGAACAGACATCCTGCTGAGCTACTCTGGATCAAATTACTCTGTTTGTGTGATGAAACACCAAAAGGATCACCATGAATCGTACAATACAGTGGGAGCACGGAGCCTCTGCTGGGAAAAGCTTGTATTTAACAGACAAGTCAAAAGCTGTGGTAGAAAACAGGCACAAAAAGGTGAAGGAACCTACTGTGCAGCATGCCCAAAGTAGTGCAGTTCACTACTGTGAAAGCCAAGTTTTGCTTCTGTACTGGCATCTGGAATCCCCCTCTCTGAAGATAAGAATCAGGCATTCTTTTCAGATTATTATTATTATTTTTTTTTCATATAGATCTCCTTTTTGCTTTGGTATAAACTAAAAAATAAAAACATATTCTAAGGTCTAGGTTTTATTGTGACCATTTCATATACTCTTGGCCTACATACTCACACTGTTTATATATTATTATTTGTGTGTATATGCACAGCACGTGTGTGATCCATAGCTCATGGAAGTCTGTGTCTTCCTAATAATTTGTACATTGTGGACAGCAAGCCCTTGGAAGGGTAATAAATGCTTTTTGTAGCTTTTGGCCACCAAAATCACTTTGTGTTCTTTGCAGTCTGCAGCTGGGGACAGAGAGGATGTTGTCCAGTTTCTTCAAGTACACTTTTAATGTCACGCTTCCTTGGTGACTATGAAATAACCAGCCAGGCCGCCCAGGCAGCTGGAATCAGAGGCAGCTTGAGTTACCTTGCTAGCAGTGAAGGAAAATGTACAGGAGTGTAAGGTGGTGTCACTGACACGCCACAGGGACCAAAGAACATACTTCCAGTAGGAAAGTCAAGAAGCAGGGTGAAAAGTGTAATGGTACCTGCCATGTACTACCTCACAACCTCTTGTTAATAGCTTTCCCGTCAACAAACTTGCCTGTCGCTCTCAACAGATATCCACTTACGGCAGTTTACAGTCAGGTAACTTACAGCACCATGTTTCAATCTGATGCTTAATCTTGCACAAGCCAATGTGATAAGCAGGTGCTCTAAAATATCATAGAAATATTCTAGGGAGTAAACTAAGTGACCTTAGTTGTGTCACTTGCTCCTAATGTGACAATTGCCTTTTATTTAACAATACTAAAAAAAAAAAAAAAAAAAACTTTTATTTCCCCGTTCAAATCTCTATGGAAGCCTCTATTTTTACTTGTAGCCTTTGATGTTATGCCCAAGTAAGATGTCTGTTATCATTTACTTACAGAGTAGGTTTCACTCTTAAACTGTTTAATCAAAGCATCTAGTAATTGCTAACACCTAATAGCTGTTAGAAAACAATTCTGCTTAAGATTTTTTAAGGTTTAAGATTTGTTTTACTCTAAGTATTACTCTAACAGATAAGATTTTGTGATTACTGCCATTATTAGGAGGGAAAATGAAATCACGGAAGTCCTGGGTTCCCTAGCATGCTTTGGGAAATCACCTACCTTTGCACTCTCTGAGACACTGATACCACTGGTAGCTGTGTTGGAAGCATTAGTGCACCAAGACAGATATTTATGCTCTCTTGTGTCCCCACTCCCTCTTGAGAAATATCAGGTAACAATAACAAGGTGCACATCCTCTTCACACCATTGTGCTTGCCTACAGCAATCCCTCACACAGACATTCTGGTAGATTTACCTTGAGCCATGTTGGGTGGTTTAATTCAGAGAATTGTAGAGTTTGTATGGCTCTCCAAAGATCCTGTATCCCAGAGGTGGCCCACTGGGGACCCACAGGCCAAATCAAGCCCACCAGAACAGCCACATCATACCATAGCTCCCTCAGACACATAATCCATGCTCCTTCTTGAGGGCTCAGGGGTTTGATGAACTGTTGCACCTGCTGCCTCTGTCATTCTTTGCTATGTGACCAGACGCACCCCTTAGCTCCCCTTTCAAAAAAGGTCCATATATAGTCTTGTGTCTTCCACAGATTTTCACCTACAGACTGTGACTAACCAGACTTCACCCTGAATGACTGTGTTCTGCTGCTCTTTTTCTGCATCTTGTTCATTCCCTTCCTGGTGAAAGGAACACAAGTTTCTCTGAGTTTTCTTGCAGTTGTTTCATAGACCATGTACTGCTGCTTTCTGCAGCTCTTTTGGTCTATGACCAAACTGGTCTGTAGCAATGCTCAGTCCAGAAGTGCATGTAGACAGGGTCTTCATCAGTTATTATATTAATCTAAGACTGTAACTGGCATCCTTTTCAGTTTAGAATAAGGTTTCTAATTTAAAATGAAGACTGAACCATGTTTTATTCAAACTATGTTATGGATTTCATGTTTCTATAGTTACAATTCCTAATGAATCAACAATTTGCTCAGCTTTTGTTGGTTGTTGATTCTGAGGACACTGGAATTAATCAATGCACAATCACTTGTATATGTATGCATATGTACATATATATATATGTTTCACACTACTTCTCCTGAAAGCTACTGGCCAACTTTCTCACCTGCTGCTGGAGGACTCCTCACGCTTTTCTCTGTGGGTGTGAGTATGATGCGTGGAGAGATGCTCTGGCCTCCAGTAGGGAAGGAGGGAGAGCAGAGATGGACAAACAAGGGACCAACCTGATCTTGTCTGCTCCCTGGCCATGCCTACACTCCCTCCCATTGTGTGGCTGATGTCAGGTAGACTAAAGGCCACAGCTCCTTTGTAGCTTGGCCCCAGCATTAGTGAGCAAAGGGGCTATCACTGGGAGGAGCTAGGGTTGCTCAACATTTTCTGGACTAACCCCTGCACGTGGCAGAGGAACAACCTGGCCTTGGTAGGCACATGGGATGGGTGCAGATCCCAGCTGCACATCTGCAGAACCTCCTAAATGGTGCTGATTCTCTGCCTTTCCTGTGGGTTTTTCATGAGCTCCTTGCACAAAAGGAGGAGAGAGGCCAGACATCATGGAGTCTCTGACCCCAGCGCAATTAGCCCTGGGGGTCAAGGGGCCGCCAACTGGCATCTTATTTGTCTTGTTTTCCTTGTCAGGATCCCTGGCTGAGGCAGGAAAGCAGGGGTTATATAAGCAAAACATAAAGGCAATTGTTTTCTGGGCAATGAACAGATCAGGTGAAGGCTGTTTCCTTTCTCCCATCTGCCGCATTGTAGACCCTTTTAGGCAGAACAAGGCACTACACAAAAGCCAGGGGCCAGCTACATGTTTCATTATTGTGTGTGTCTAATTCTTTAATCCCATGCCATTCTTACTAAGTGGTCAGTGACTTACTGAAATGAAAAATCCCAAAGTATTTATTTTAAAAGTGCAAAAATGAAATCACGTGAACCATGGCTGATTAAAAAAAGGAGACTATACCTTCAACAACAAGTGGATCAAATTTAGCTGGTTGTAGGACTGACACATCTCCAGTGTCATCTGCAACAAGAACCAAATGCTAATTGCCTGACACTATTGAACACCTCGTCAGCTGTGACTTAGGGCTCTCCTGTGCATGACTTCAGAAAAACAAGCCTTTCTTTATGCTTATCCTGGTTTTGTGTTTTTCAGTGGACCTGTTCTTCCTATGCTAATGGGGTTAATGTACTTTGTTGCTACTGTTTTGCAAACAACTTTTGACGAAGCACACAGAGGAAGCTTTCACACAGTCTGGATTCACTAATTGGAAAAAGACTTGAGACAAATCTGAACGGCACCATGTTTCCCCATGTCATCACGGAGCAGTTGATACTCTTCAAAAGACCACAAGGAATGGTGGTGACATACTTCGTTTTCAGAACTCTCAGAAGAAGGAGGAAAACAGGAAGATTCTAATAAAAATGCTAAGTGCAATATATTGTCTTGCCAACAAGAACTTGTCCTATGAAGCCATGATTCAGAACAAGTTGAAAATATGAAGTATTTGTCCGCAACTTTTTCAACTGCTTTTTCTGAAGTCAGAATATGATCCCAGGGTTTTTAAATGGTTGAGAAAGAGTCAAATCAAATTCACAGATTCTGTTGTGCTGCTGAAGTAGTAAAGGATATTTCTAGGAAGTTTCTAGGAAAGTGGTATACTGGTACAGTAAATAAAACCTGATTTTTCCAATGAAGGGCAATTATAATTACAGCATGTAGGTGACACTAATGCTTGTGAAGAGTTTGCTGCAAGACAGCCTGTACACTTGCAGAGATAATTATATCTGAAATTAATCTCCACTTCTGAATATTGACTACTGTTATGGATCATGTTACGCTGCTTTTGCTTGGCAATGTGAAATCAGTAAGAAGAACCACAACTCACAAAGACCTGTTCTCATAGGCAACATATGACCTTGCCAGCTGTGAAGTATGCAATGTGATGTTTTGAAGCAAGAGCTCAGCAAGGGCTGATACGGCAACTTGGATGGGAAAATGCAAAGAAACTGATGTTGCTGGAATTTAGAAAGTCTCAATTACTGAATGGAAAATGCATGGAAAATAACTGTTTACTGTCTGTGCACCAAATCAAAGGCACACATTATTCTAGGAACAAACCCAGGATAAAGTTGGGGGTGAAATGACTGGA
This sequence comes from Cygnus atratus, assembly GCF_013377495.2. Classification (NCBI taxonomy): domain Eukaryota; kingdom Metazoa; phylum Chordata; class Aves; order Anseriformes; family Anatidae; genus Cygnus; species Cygnus atratus. The sequence continues at coordinate 36,610,538 of NC_066362.1, read as the reverse complement.
CTTTTGAAGGTGAATAACATTTCCAGGAAAATATCAAGAGTAAAAGAGGAACCCAAACATCCACATGGAGAAACGAAATTTTATGGTCTCATCAACTCAGAAATAATAAATTCTAATCAGTATTAATCTATGATGTGAACATAAAGTTCTCAAAATAACTCCATCCAAAAAATAAATAAGTATTGAAGGAGGTCTGGTTCCTATTTCAGTCAAAACCAATTGCTTTTTCTGCTTCCCATCTTGAAAATTACTAGACACTTCCTTAAAGATAACTGAAGATACTGCAAATACATTTCAAAGTTTGTGTCCTTGGAAAACTAAGTTCCAGGGAAAAGAAAGCTGGATGAAAGAAAGATAAGGAGTTAAAACTTAAATCATAGAATACATTAAATCCCTGCACCAACATCATTATTTCAGAGAGATTCTAACTTTAATGAATGCAATTTTAATATTTTTCCATATTTATTTTAACTTTGCTTTATAGAGATATGTACTACATTTAGTCAAAATGCATACCATTTATTTTCTGAATTGGCACAGCTGATAAAAAATATTTTCATGGGAAACACACTGCAAAGACCAATTCTAGCATTCAGCATGGAAGGAAAAGTTGGTTTCAGTTTGGAGTAGGACAGTCTTGGCTCAACTACTGCATGGTTTTATAAATCTACCAGGACAAAACTGGTGACCTACAGATTATAGCTGTTGTAGAAGAATTTTTTTATTTTTTTTTTTAAGAAAAGACAATCAATCATGGGCTAGGACCTCTTTCATATTTAGAACTCTTTTCTTATTACTACTGAAAAGAGTTGTTTCAAACAGTAGTTTTTTAACATGAGTAAATGGTGCATTTTTAATGAAGTGAGATAATCTAGGTTCTGTCCTATAGTCTATTTCTCATTTATAAATAGAATACCTAAATTTTGAGGAGGAGACTGAATCTATTACCCCAGTCTCAGTATCCCGTGTCCTACAACTGTGTGTGGAAATGAAGCATGAAACTAAAGAAAATAAAAAAGATTTCCTCATCTGTATGTCATTCATTCAGATCTGCTTAGTCAATATTATTGGGATATGCTGTTAAATGTGCATTTCATGAGAAATGATGTTTTAAACTTTTAAAATGCACTGTTCCTTGATTTTATAGGTGAATTGAAAAAAATATTTTGAAACAAATGGGTATTGTTTTAAGATCCCCAAGCACTAAGAGCTCTTACAAGGCTATTTGTAAAAAGCAAGGATGATTTTGATTTTCACTGTCCAGGATAAAATAAAAAATGTGAAAAAGAAAAAGAAAGCCACAACAGATAATGGCTAGTGCATTGGATTTGTAAAGTGCTTTCTTTTTACCAGGATGTTATCTGTCACATGAGTAGAGTTGTGAGTACAAACATTACTTTTATGTGCAATAAGTCAATTGATTTGTACCATTTCTTCAGCTTGCACAATTGTTCTGCATCAGAGAAAATACATCCCTTTCCAGTCGGGCAGTAACTGCAGCCAGCACTTCTTTCATTCCAATCACATACCTTTTTTTAGGCAATATATTACATACAAAGAGACCATTGTACTTCTATTCCTGCCAAATGTGATACAGCTTACAGGAGACAAAAGAATAGAATGGTTCCTTTTAATAGATTTTGAACCTCCGAGTAAATATATAGAAGTTGCTCAAGCGCTAACCTCTGAAAACTGAACCCTGCAGCTTTGATTGTAGTAGCTCAAACAAACCAAACTCTGCAGGGCTCACCCAGTGGTAATTGCAATAAACAACATACAAGAGCTCCCAAATATTGCTCAACCAAGCACAGTGTTGGCCACCTGCCAGATGCCTAATGGCCACTTCTGACCTGCATACAATGGCGTGGTGGGGGTGGATGTTGGCAGCCCAAGGGACTGGAGTGGCTCTGCTCTGGTGGCTCTGTGGGTCACGAGTGGAGCAGAGGGAAGGCACCGGGTGAATTGTAGACACCTGTGGGTCACATCTGTGGTTTGGGGCAGGTGGCTTTTGTACCTCCCCGTTAGGTGTAATGAGTCAAGAAATAATATGTACACAACTCATGAAGAGTAGTAATACAATGGAGCACAACCATTGTAGCCAAAATAAACAAAACTAACATGACTTCCAATTCAGAATAGTGATAATCATAGCAACAGGGAGCTTTTTATTATATTTAAAACAAAATAATGTAGGGAGAATATGGCACTTGGAGAATAAAACTGATTGCATGGAGAAAGTCTTGCTTCCATTCACATGGAAGTCATCAACAAAACTATGGTTGCCTTCGTGAGGAGCTGGTTTGGCCCAACATGGGTGGTGATTCTTGCGGGTATTAAGACTGTGTGTTCGTCATGACATAGCCCTAGTGAAATGCTCAGTGTTGAGGGGAGTGATTCCCAACCAGTGTGAACAATGTTCAACTTCCCAAGTACCAGGGTAGAATTCTCCTGCAGCCCCCACTCCTTGCTCTTCTCCACGGCCTTCCCCAGAAAATATGTTTGAGCACATAAAACTGACCTCCTCATACAGAGAAGTCTTCTGAGGAAAAACAAAAGCTGACTTTTCTTTCAGGATTGCCAATATGGGCAATGTCGCTTATTTGCAGTTATTACTCCAGTTCACAGGAGGCTAGGGGGAAATAATACCAGCAGAAATACTATACCAAACGAGAGAAGCCCAGTAATGAAGAGACCAGGCAGTGACAGTATATAAATTAATCATGAGTGCATGACAGGATGCTTTGTGCAAAAAAGCAAATTGCTATTTTTGGACACGTTCCGAGGGAACCTGAGTAAATCAGTGACATAAAGCATTCCCCTTTTCACAGCTCGGGACTCAGGCATGAGACCCTGGCTCATGTTGGTGAGCACTTAGTCACACCAGCAGTCCCACTGACTCCAAGAGCGTAACTCATGTAGTCTGTTTTGTTCTGGGCCCCTTGGTTCAGAAGAGCTAGTTATAAACCAGGGCTAAGATCCAGCCACACAGTTGATAAAAAGGTCAGGGGCCATGACCTACAGGGGAAAAGCAGGTAGATGTTGCTCAGGCTGGAGAAGAGCTGACAATGGGCATATGCCTGTTGTCAGGAGATGACGCAGGTGTTAGTGAATGATTAAAAAAAAAAAAAACACTCTAGAAAAAAGTTCCATAAAAGGGAGAAAAGAAGGTGTGATAACACCATTGTAGTAAAACTCCTGAGTGCAACTGTATGAAAAGGTCTTTAAAGATGTGTTCAGTCAGGCAAGAATAAGTATACCCTGAGAAATCACTGAGGCATATAGAGCCCCCCTGAATAGGTGCAAGACAAAGCCAGACTTAATACTTAGGAGTGAATGTTCAACAAATACAGCATTGAAGTAACAGTATTAAAAAGTGCTGCAAACTTATCCCCTTCAAAACCAAGGAGGGCACTCACTAATGGTTCCCACACCAATTCTGTAGTAATTAAAGGACACTCTCATCTCAAAAAAAAAAAAAAAAAAGACAAAGCCGATGTATAGATAAAAACAACAGAAATAAATGATTAATCACCAACATTGGTTATAATTTCATCAGTGTAGGTAAATAAATAAATAAAAAAATAATATTAATTATATAGAAAATATTTTAAGCCTTTCTTGATGTGAGGGAGACACACAACAAGCTAGATTTTAGAAAAAGAAAATCTCTTGGAATATTACTGATATGCCAAATGGCTTGTGACTGCAGAAGTAACTAAGTGGTGGACAACTTGGTTCACCATCCTGGATAGAACCAGGCTACTTTTAGGCTGGTGATTTGCACAGCATAAAGGCTCACATAACTTTCACTGTGTATTAAAGAGTACTCAGTATAAAAAAGACACTATCAGAATGAATATTGTCACAGGACTTCAAGACCGCAAGTACAGTAAATAAGTTATAACCCAGCAAGGGAAAGAGGTAAAAGACCCAGTGTCAGGTTCAGGATTCTCCAAGCTGTCATGAGATAAATAGGGGAATTACTTATGCAAAGCACGTAGCTGGATCACGTTTTAACTCTATAGCCAACACAAGGCTTTCCAAGTCAAGGACATATTAAAAATGATGCCAGTATTATTAACCTGATTCCCAGTCTCCAGATAAGTCCCTTCTAGCCAAGAAGACAGTATATCCAGCAACAATATTTCTGTCTTTCCAAAGCTGAGGACAAGACAGTCCTAATGCAGCCAAAAAGCAATAACATTCAGACATTCCTCCATAACTTAGACTGAACTTGCAGTGTCCATGTGAAATACAAGATGAGTATTGTCAATATACTCTACCTTATATTTTATAATGATCTCCCCAGCTGGCTATACTTTAAAGAACACAGACAGAAAAGCTGACCCATATTTCAGAGTCCTCTGTGACGAGTCCAAGCAGCCATCACTAGGAGTGGATTCTTGCACTCTGAAAGGACAGGAACCACCGGAGAGCAGCTTCAAGTAAAGCAACAATATCCCTGGCTGCTGAAGCAACTGCCCATGATTAGATATATTGCTATCCGCCAAGATGTCCAGCACAAGCAAAACAGCTTGTAGATTTTGATCTTACACTAGCAGGAAATGATTTGCCCAGAGCAGCTGTGGATGCCCCATCCATGGAGGTGCTCAAGGCCAGGCTGGATGGGGCTTTGGGCAACCTGGTCTGGTGGGAGGTGTCCCTGCCCATGGCAGGGGGGTGGAGGTAGATGATCTTCAAGGTCCCTTCCAACCGAAGCCATTTTATGATTCTATGATTTGTAGCTTCTTATGCGTGATGTTGACTACAAAGAAAGACCAAATGATGGAACAACATCTGAACCAAAATCCCTTAGCGTGGAAGAATCATTTTGTTTCTCCAAAGAAAGGAGGTTAAAGATGGGCTGCAGCTGGCAAGTACTCCGCAAGAAGAGGTGATTTCTTGAGGACTGGGTGAACTGTCCATGTGTTTTAAAATCATTGGAGTTTAACTTTCAGTAGATAACATGCTAATAATGACTGTACCTTTGCGCTTGCCTTAAGTAACTGTGATGGAAAAGAGAGAATTATGCTTGGTAGCTCTCAGGGTATAACAATGTTGGAGCCCGCCTCACCAGAAGCTGACACAAACCCATCCACCGAGCAATGGCCCATGTAAAACCTGAGCTCTTAGTAAAAAGAAAAGAAAAAACTTGCCAAATTACCTTTTCCAAAATGAAGAGTAAAAAAGTATTCACATCACCTTATAGAAGGTAGATATAGAAGGTGGTAAGTTACAGCATGTAGTACTAAGGACACTTGTGTTTTCCAGCTTCAGCCATGATCTCCCCCTCCCAGATACCTGAAAGATCCAACAGACGATCAAATTCCAAGATGCTCTTCAGGCATTTCCTCTCCAGGCGGTAATCCAAATGCTTCTGCTCCACATCCCTCTTAAACTCCAATGGCTTCCCAGAAACTGAAAAGCAACAGGGTACGGTATAGAGCTCACAAGTCAAAAGTTTCCCTTATGAATGAATCATGGTTATTGATGAGCCACTTTCCTGGCTAGATAAATAACTTACATCCATTTGTCAGTAGAGTCAAGCACTGGAAGAGATTGTCTAAAAAACTGCAAAATCTCTGTAGTTGGAGGTTTTCAAGCTCTAAATGGACAAAGCCCTGAGCGACCAGGTCTGAATCAATGATGACCCAGGTTTGAGTAAAATGTTGGTCTGAGTGACCTGCTGAAATCCCTTTCAGCTGGAATTATTCAGTTCTCTGAATTGCACTAATATAAAAGTTACTAAAATATGATGGATCTGTTATGCTGTAAGGCCATACTGAAAAACGCTAACAACAGCATTAAGAGCAAGCAAGAATACTTGACTTGTCATAAATGATGTGGCATTTCAGTGCCTCCATACCATGGGTCAAAGCCTGATAGACAGCTCCACAAATGTTCTCTGCAATAACATAGGTACAAAGTTTGCATTAAATCCAATAGACACCAGTCATCATGTAGGGATCTAAGTTATACTGAAATCCCCAAAGAACTACACTCCAATACCAGCGACAGCAACTCCCTGGGATCATCTGGAGGTTTCTCCTGTGGATCTAACAATCCTTTCACCAGTAAAGAGTTTTTCCCCATCACAAAAAAAGGCCAAATGCTCCTTTTATTGAAACAGAGAAACCTCTAACACTGTGAGTCCACTTGCCTCTCCCATCTTTGTGAGATGGCTGAATCACCGATGAGGACAATGAGGCCTGTTATAATGTTGTGAGGTTAAAGGTGAGTTGTGTGGAAATCTAAAAACATGAGGAAACTACAGTGCTACGTGTAGCTGTTATAAATTCTCAAGTTAACACATTTGGGTTTATTCAGTATTTAATTTTAGACTTTTTAATTTGAGTGATAAATCTGAATCTCATTTGAAATAAGACCATTGCTTGCCTAATACCATTTCAAGCTTATAGACTTGATGAGAAAATTTGAAAGGTCAATTGAAACAGCAAGAAAATAATTTAATGTTTTCAGTCATTCCAAGATTTCTTGCCATAAGTTTGAGAAAAAAATCTGCACATTGCTCAGTTTCTTAAATAGATTTTTAATATTTTTCACTTCTAGACAAAATTCTGATTTTGAAATATTTTACCATAAGTATGAAAAGCAGAAACATTTTTTAAACAAACGCATTTTCCATTAAAAATAATATGAAACAGGTGAAAACTGAGCAAAAAAAAAAAGGACTAAATTTTGACAGATAACGTTTTTTTCATACCAACATATCAACACTTCCTTGGTGAGAATTCTTTGTGTCTGGAAGTTACTTCTGATATACACAGTGTAAGAGAGGCAAGAATGAAGCTCTGGTGTGTATAGCACTGTCAGACGTATTGGAATAACCTCAAAGGTATATGAATGAAAATCCCAGTCAGACTGTCTCTACAGGAAACAGTCCATTCAAGGTCTGGATTCCTTTCAGAGAATTCACTAGCAATATATATTAGCATTTATCAGTGAGCGTTAAACAAGTCTTACAGGTATGTTACTGGCTGTTTGTTAATGACCAGTACAAGACTTTTTCCAGGGTCACTGGCTCCCTGTTTGACTTTCATGAAAACAGAGCCAGAGAATCTCTAGGGCATGATAATGCTTCATCTCTTGCAAAAGACACAGATTTATCACTCAGCTCTCCAAGGGGATTGCAGCACGCTTGGATTGCGACAGTTACTTTCTGACATCTAGAATTTAACGTACAATAAGTTTCTGTTTGCATGTATGATTGGAGGTGACATTTTCTGGTTTTGTTACCTAAATTAATCTTTGATTTGTCACCTGAGGGCTGCTTTTTCCAGGCCCATTTGGAAATATGTGGAGTCCAAAAATATTAAAGAATTCCTAAGTCTGGGTTCATTCCACTAGAAATGAGCATTTCTGAAAGAAAGGAAGAGACTGGCAAGCCATCCTGCCTTGCATGCAGGACTAGGGGCCAAGAATCCCTCAGCTCCAGCTCTTGTACCTGGGCACTTTTGTGGTCTCAGACAAACCATGCCAGGTACAAGTGGGTGTTGCCCATAAATGCACACAGGAGAGTAAGTAGGTAGAGACCCTTCAGACTCCCATTTACCATGAGAAGCAATCTGTTTGCTTTTCTTGCTCTTCAGGGTGTTCAGACTGTATCTTACAATCTTACAATCTCAGATTGTGATGCCGAGCCGTTCCCATCTTCCCTTCAGTCTCTAAAAATGAACACATTTTAGATTTTGTTTGGTATAATGCTACACAATTCCTCTCAGTGTCCTCAGCTGCAACCAAGAGTCATGATAAGTCAGAGAAAATACTTTGGCAGCATCAAAATTTCGTACTGATTTATAAGACCCTACTTTATTATCTATGCAGGCAAACATGGTTTTTCATTAACTAAAATGAATTCTTAGTTGAAATATGAAGATTTCATTGTCTGACTGGGTACCAGTTACTACACTGCTACTCTAAAAAAAAAAAAAATCAGAATATTTAGCCATGAAAATTCTTGCCTCCCCTGCCCTGAATCTGTTGCTTAGGAGTAGGAGAAATGCTGCACCTCTTATCTGTCAATGGGCAGCAAAGGGTACTCCATGGCACCACGTGAATTAAACCCCTGCAGTTTCAGGCAATGTGAGGGACATATTGATCTGCAGGTTTCATCTGGGCAGTCATTGCTCAGTAGCCATCAATGCACTTTTGCTCCGTGGATTTGTCCCAATCCTGTTTGCAACCCATGTATACTTTCAGTCTCCACTTTCAGTCTCATGGCAGCAAACTCCACAACATAATTATGAATTATGTGAAAAAATGTATTTGGCTTAAATCTTATTCTTTCCAGTCATTTCTCTGAAGGCCTCCTGGCTTTTGTTTGTAGGGAGAAACAAATAATCTTTTCCCTTCCTCCCCTCTTTTTGGCCTGTCGTGTCTCCCTTCAGCTGCATCTTTTTCTTGTTGAGGACTCTCAGTGCATTTAGTCTTTTTTTTTTCTTTTTTTTTTTTTTTTTGATATGTTTGCTATTCCATAGCCCCTTATTTTTGTGTCGTTGTGTTTCTTTTTAATATTTTTGTTTCTAATATGCTGCTGTTGAGATGCGTATGGTATTCTACAAGTACATTCAGCATGGATTTATCCAGTGGCACAGTGATGCTTTCTCTTGTTCTGAGGTCCCCTCTAGCAATTCTCACCACCCGTCAGGGAGGATGATTCCTTATTTCCTTTACAGATAAAGAAAAACTTAATATTTAGTGGCCTGGAGATGTACCTGATTTCAGTTCGGAATACAAATGCCCCTTCTCCACCTACTAAAGCCACCCAAAAGGAAATTTTATGTCCGTCAGAAAGGCTGACAAGCACACACAGGGCACTCTTTATTAAACACATCAGAGTTGATTTGCAGACTTTTACTTTACGGTTCCTACAACATTAACAAAAACAACTGAGAGAGCTGAATCCAGGACGGATCATCTGGCGGCAGGCAGCATTTGATTGTATTTACCGCAGTGTGAGCACAGCACTTGCTGTGCAGCTTCAGAGAAGGCTGAGTTGCATCTGGTCACCTCCAGGCCAACCCCGGCCTCTGCCGCGCTTGCTACTGTATCTCATTCATCTCTTGTCTTTGGAAACTCGATTAATCCTTGAAGCACCACAGAAAGTACAAAAGGTTTTCATTACATATCGGTGAGTGTATTTCCTTAAGAAGGTTCTTGGCGAACCGTGGAAGTAAATGAATCACTGGCTCCTCTGGCTGCTGCATAACTACTTATTGTTTTATTGAACAAGAGAGTAAAAAGTCGCATAAAACCCTGCATACTATAAATGGCCAGGGTATAATTCAGACCTGCCCATGTGCACATTAATTTACGCATTGGTCTTTTTGGAAAAAATGTCAACTGAATAAATATAGCTTAGGCTGAGCACTTGAACCACGAATGACTTTTATTATTTTTTTGGTTAAATTCCATTCACCTTTTTTTCCCCCTTTTCTTGGCTTGTGAGTTTTTTGAGTGTAGAATGAAACCATTTGCTAACAAGGGTAAGAGAGCTAGGGCTACAGAAAAAGCACATACCTTTTCCTAAGTCATTAGGAGCAACTTTTGGCACTTTCCAAATAAGGGACATAAAGCTTTATGAACCTAATCCTTAATCTCTAGGTCCTCTAACTGATTTATATGTTTACTTATGGTATTGTGTGTTTTCTCCTTCTGAAGAGCACAGTCAGGTCTCTTAAAATTCACATGCAAGAGACCTTTTTTACGTCAACAAGATGGTGTGAATTTCAAGAAGTACTACAGGCTCCTTAATGCTTCAACATCCCTGGAGCCTCGGTTGCACGTGTAGTTTTTGGAAAAAAAAAATAATTTTAGTTTCTTTCACAGAAGTACATGTGTCCTTCAGCTTGTCATGGCTTTTCTCAGAGGCTTTCTCTGGGCCTGATCCTCTAAGCACCAGCTGCAGGACGCAAAGTGCCCTCAGCCCTATTGATGTCCATGAGTCACCGTGGAGAGGTGTTGAGTACCTGCAGCTCCCTGGGAAGTTGATGGAAAGAGCAGGTGCCCAGCATTTCTCCAGAGGACAGCAAAGGGAGATGGTGAGTGCCCTGACAATGGAAACAACTACAAGCAGAGGCTCTGAAGGAAAGAAAATGTGCTGAGGTCCCCCCATGTCCCATTTCCTCACAGGTTCTCCTCCTGCTGGAGCAACAGGGAGCCTTTGTGCTCTGGGAGGCTGTGCTTCTGAAAAAAACTCCTGCGCCACTGACAATCCAGATGCTGTCAGGGCTGCCACTTAAAGGAAGAAAGATTAAAAAGGTGGAGAGGTGCATGCTGGCAGACATCTAGGGAGGCAGGGGTATCACCTTTGCTGCACCCCTTCATGGCTTGCGTCTGCAGCTGCCTTGGGGATCCCCACCTAACAGCTTCCTGCAAAATATCTGGGGAGGCGTTGAAGCTATTTCAAGTTAGAGCTGTATCTACCCACATCTAGTTGGCCAGAAAGTGAAAGAGAAGCTCTTTACAGTCTCTTTGAATGGCTCTGGCCAATTCCCTTATGCCAATGCAGCCACGGTGATTCAAGAGGACCTCAGAAGCACGAATTCTCTCAGTATCATCTCCACAGACTTCCTGTATTAAGAAGAAATCTGCCATTCCTTGGATGGTGACCCACTGAAACTCCATGCAAAGAATGCAGACAATTTCCCTCTGCACAAAAGTGCTGACTCCTGAGGAATAACAAAAGGAGAGCTAGGAAAAACAAAGCACATGTTAAGTGTGCTGGTTGGAAAGGAGGGAGAAATGGCAGCAGCCAAAAGCCAAATGGTCACTTTAGGACCACAGCTGCATGTCTGTGTCAAATTTTAAGGGCCAGCTTTGCAACAGCATGAACAAAGCAGAGTGGGAAGCCTTTATGGAAAGGCTTGCTATAAAGAGGCAGTTGGAATCAAGCAGCAATTGTGTGCCAGGCTGTTGCTGAAATGTGAGCTGATGTTACACTCTGCATGTACATACAGAGCATAGGAGATATATATATATATATATATATATATAATGGCATGAACAGCCTAATACAGCTTACTTGCTGCTTGTGTCCCATTAAATGGACAAAAGTGCAGCCATATGTGAATTGTGTCATTCCATATATACCTCTACAATAGTGTTAAATTGGAGATGTAAATTTATGGAGAATTGATGTTTTACATAAAATAAGCCATATATTCAAAAATTTACGGAGGAACTGAACCATAAGTAGAGTTTCTTTTCTCTGTATATAGCATTATCCTAGCTGATATCTAAGAATGTGCATGTCTAGTTGGGAAAGTTGAGCACACCAGATAAGTAAACCCCCATATATGTGCAGAAGTGCAAATTACATACAAAAAACTGAGTTTTAGGTAATCCACTAGATGTGCACAATACTTTTACTGGTCTTTACAAAGGCACACATTGCTGCCATTCCCTTTTGCACTTTGTACTGCTGGGATCCAGGTGTTCATGCTGATTTCATATTGATCTGTTTGAAACGAAGGAGAGCTGGTGACACAAAGCTCTGGAGCAAGTCCTGTTTTCTTCAGGACTCTCTCTCCCCAGAACAAAACACTGCAGGGGCACTGACTTTCAGAAAATGTTTCCAGGTTCTGCTTTGCAGAAAAACTACAGAGGAGATTCTTGGTGCAGGAGAGGAAATTTATACAGGGAAACTGTTTTGCTGGTTGATCACTGTTCCTCTCTATGAAGAGGCTGTTGATGATTTATAATGTGCTAGAGACAAGTAGGATGAAACTCCTAATTGTAAATGTCTGTGTTGCTGATTGGTGGACTAACTGCTAAGTACTTTAGGTTGCAACTACATCAGTGTTTTAAGCTGGATCTGGATAGTACTTCAGAAGTGAGTCTCCTCATTGCCAGCACTTTGCACACTTTGTTTGCATTGTGGAGTCCTCTCGGTGTGCAAAATGGATTCCTTTTGGATGAAAACTAAGCCCTGAAATGATCTCCAGAGGAGCATCTAATGTGCCCCACCTGCTAATGAGCATTTAGTTCACAGGAGCAAACTAGAGCTAGTCAAAAATAAAAGCCCTAAATGCATATAGTGTGGATGTCAGGTTCTTGGTGTCAGATGTTTTGCACTACAGAGATGCTCCTTCCACTCTACATGACGTTTGATGAAGACACAGTTTTAGATCCACTTCACAGCCAGTGGAAAGAAATGGATAGGGTGCAAGTTATTTGACCTATGTTAGATACATGCTTTAGGAGGAGATACATTCGGACATGTCTCTTTCTCTTCATTGACTATAAAGGGAATCCAGTTAACAGGCTCAGATGTGGATGGCTTTCTGTATTCTCCATATCCCTGTCTTTACTTCTGAGGTATTGGATGTCCTGTGATATTTCAAGTCTTTCATGTCTTTAAGTCAGTGAAGGTAACTTCAGCTCTATTGAGGATGGTGATACTCCATATGCCCTGCTTGTGATGCATATATGATGAACTGAGGAGTTTGTGTTGATATCGCAGGGTATCAACACAAGCAGCAAGATCATATACCACAGCCCTTTTCTGCCTTTGAGCCAGGAGACCTTTCCACCTATTAAGAAATATGTTTCAGTTTTCTAGTGCTGCACCTGAAATGATCACATTTCCACAATGACCGAGCAGCGCTGTGAGCAATGCAGTATTGGTGCAAAAGACAGCATCCCCTATGGGCATTCAATTCCTCTCTAGTTTTACCTCAGTAAACAGAGTTTTCCCTCTGTGTATCTCTGAAGCAACAAATCACTCAGGCTTCTCCCATGTTTATTTATAAAAATGTTGGCTACGTTCAACCTAACCTTCTCCTTGCCTCCCCCAATAGCTATAATGCTTTGCACCAGTTTCAAGTGTCAGCTGGAGTTCCGAGCAGCTCAGCACTCCCCGGGAAGCATGGGTGCTCTGAGCCACTCAGCACTGAAGCTGACAGTTCAGCTTGGCTTTAGACAGCTACAAGCACAACGGGAAAAGAAAGGAAAGACTATGCATATTTTGTGTAACATTTGGCTAAATCAGCCACAGAGAGGCGTGCAGAGGATAAAACTGGGAGCGCCACTGGAGAGATTTCTCATTTTTATTAATGAATGGAAACATATACAGGTTAAGCCCAGAGAGATGTATATGAGGGTAGGAGACATCGAGCTCAGGATGACATGATAGGAAGGAATGACTTTAGTTTTTATTGATAATATAAATGCTATTTTTCCCTCAGAATGAGTGCCTCATCTTCCTCAGGAATAATCCAATCCCCTCACTGAGATAAATGACTCAGACTTCTTCCTCATGGTTTATTCCCTTGCAAACCAAATTATTGCCTTGTAAAACAGAGTATCTCCTTCCATTATCCCCTTAGTGACAGAATAACAATCACTAGAAGTACAGAAAACCCCTCTTAGTCCAGCTGAGTTCAGTTGAAGAACAACTGGCTTAGATCTGCTCCTACTATTAAGGGAGGAATGCCTTTATTTGTATTACATATGATGATTAGTTCTGATTATCTCTGCGGCGCTTTAAATAAACAGGGACTTTAGTGTCTGATTAAAGAAATAATGAGCTCTGAGTTATTTGTTTTGTGTGAGTGGAATTTAGGGATATTCCAGATATGAGCTAAACCCCAAGAAGACACAGTCCTCCTCCTTTAGAAGGCATGTCTGCAGTTTCTCCAGGATCATCGTGGTCTTTTTCAGGTCGTGTAAATCAACAGGGCTTTGCTGGCATCAATGGAGCAATGCCAGGTTTCACCAAATGAGGCTCTGGTTCTGATTTTCCTGCCTGCCCATAAGACTACTGTCTGCAAATGGGCTGTTATCATGACCAATACACCATGTCTGAAAAAGCACACAGCAATGCACCCGCATGAATTTTGCTGCCACCCTGTGAGTTATTTTGTGTTCCTGAGGAGCAGCTTCACAGATGATGAAGCTTGACTGTTATGTGATATTGAAGAGTCATTTCCTTCATATTTTTACTGTCAGCTGCAATAATCAGGAGACACATACACAGATATTCAAGGTCAAGCTTCAAAGATCATAAAAAATCAACATCAATCAACTCTTTCATGGATCAATCCTCTTCATGAACTTCTAGGAGCTTTGGATGAGCAGAAGCAGATTTCCTCCACTGCTGACAGCCTACAGCAGAAAGGAGATATTTGAGGAAGATTAGAAAGACACCGACACAGCAAAGGAGCTGCAGCACTATGATTGCAGTCTAGATGGTCTCAACAGTGAAACTAAGCTTGTGGTATTGACGACCAGAGAGACTAAACCAATTCAGGAGCACAAGGAACAGAAGAAGTACAATAAGTATTTCCCCAAAGGTTAACTGCCCATGTTGCCATTGTAAGGGAGGGAAGGAAGCTGCAGGCTCTCTGAGAAAGCCAGAAATAGATCATCAGAAGCAAGCAAATCTCAGAAACCTTGACCTGGCTGAGACACCGAGAATTTCCACATGGGAGAAAAGAATGCTCTAACGGAATTCACCAATGTTACCCCAAATTTCCTCAGAAATTCCTCAGGAAAAGGGAGCCTCAGTGCATAACTAGAAGGAGATAGTAAATCTCACATAAAACATCCTCTGGGGAGAAAGGTGGAAGGAAGATAGGATGTTAGTGCATGACGTGCCAGCCAAGAGCAAGGGGGAGAGAGACAGCACCTAGCCAATACATAGCTCCTCAGTTCATCTGCACAGAGGTGGTCCATGTAAACATACCACCTTCTAGCTGATTTTTGCCCCATTCTGGGTGTTCATAAAAAGACTGAGAAAGAGAAAGAAGGAGGACAAGCTTTCCACAGTCTCTTTTATCAGATTCATCCCTTTATTTAAATATTGATTTTCCTAGAACTTGGAGGGATACCCACTCAGCAGCTGAGACTGTAGAAGTGTTATATTCCCCCAGAGCTGCAAGTTAGGTCTGCTGTGCAACCTGCCCAGCAGAGGCAGTAGATGAAGCACACGAGCACTGTGGTGGTTACTGTCGAGCAGGTCTGGCTCAAGGTGCCCTGGAGGGCAGCACTGTCACAGATCTCCTTCTGTACTGCCAGCCCCCAGACCAGAGCCTGTTCATCACTGTTTTAACAGCGAGATACACTTGATCTGCCTGGAGTGCACCAGGCGAAGGTGCCAGGTAGCACTAGAGAAAAAGTGCTCTGCATAGTTTCATTTCCATTCATATCTAAAGATCAAAGAAGCAGATATTAGCTAAAATATTGGCAATGTGATGAAACCTCACGTAGCACATCCTCCTTATACTTTCCTTTGCAGCAATCAAAAGTTAAGAATTTTGTGAATACCCGAAGGACGTCAGAGAACAGGCCAAGAGAATAGGCCAAGACTTGTTTTTATATGAAGTATGTATAAGAACAGCTGAATCCTCAGTCTTAGTCTTGAAGATGTTCAATCCTCTGAGTCCAGTTTCACTGGACATGAGTGGAACTCAGCTCATACATTGCTTCAGAAAACTAGGATTCAACCTTTACCCCGTGTTGGCGTTTTCCAAATGTTTACCCATCTCTTGATCTTCAAAGTGTATCCACATCTCACTTGTTTGCTGCGCCTTTTGGATATCAGGGAAATTAGAGTAACAGTTGGGGGATTTAATGTCTTTTTGTTGGAGTATCTATTTGTATGAGTGGAGCTAAGGAGATGTACCTGGTAAAATTATGTTATTCAAATGTTATTGGGACAAAAGACATAGAGAGGTTTTAGCTAGCAGACACTTTTTCAATTTTAAATTGATCTCTCCTCTCCCACAATCCTAGAGTTCACAGACTACAGAAATAAACTTGACAGGAATGCAAATACTATTATGTTTTGACATCCTAAGGAGCAGGTCTTACCAGGACAGGCCCCTTTCTACTGTGGTAAGTGGAGGGAAAGGTGGGGGGGGGGGGCACCTTTGGGATGGTGAAGAGGCCTGGAGGGTCAGGCTTATTGCTTTTAGGGTAGATGACTTTCCTCTGCATTTAAATCACAGAATTAAAATTCACACACTTTGTAACCCTCTAGGTGAGAAACAAATCCTTCTACCCTTTGTGCAGTGGCCCCTTTCCACTGATCACACTCATTATAAGTAATTTACTCTCCCACCAGTGCTGTATTCCCTGTATGAGCTGCATCCCAACAGCACCTTTACTTTACCTTTGATGAAAGCCAACAGCAGTCCCTTAGTTCTGCCTTTTATCTAGTGGGATGAATGAATGTACTTAATGATTCATACAGCAGCATAACTCTCTGATGAAATATGTTGTGGTTACACACTGATAACTTACCTGCTGCTCACATTAAGTGGAGCCTAGAAATCTAAGCATATCTAATAGGTCTTTGTATGGTTGAGGGTCCTTCTCATTTTTCTGTGGAGCACAACAGATCGGCATTCACAACATGGACTCTGAAAGACAAATGAAAAACTATTGCTTATCATTAAAAATGGTACCTTGCCAGCCTTCTCTTACCTCCCGAGGGAGAAAGATTTTGGCCACAGATCTGGCACTGCAGTCCTGGGTGTTGATAAGGGAAGATGGCATGGGGACACTGCTCCTTCCTTCCCTTTGTCCTCAGTCCGTAGCTGCAGTTAAGGCTGGACAGTCGTGCTGCCCACGTGTTTGGAGAAAAGCTGTGGTATGTGCTTGGGGGGCCTGCACAATTGTGGTACAGTGGAGGCTGATTGTGGATCAGCTTGGTGCGGGAGCCAGGACATCTTTTTCCCCAGGCTTCCCTCCTCCTCTGAGAAGGAAGCGTGACGCTGGGGGAGAGGTGAGAGGCTGAAGCGAGGACAGGCAGCCAGGGAGGGGTGGAGCAGGGGAAAGGGGGGGCTGGCAGAAAGAGTGGGGTGAAAACCAGACAGAAACCAGAGAAAGCGAGGATTTCCATGTCTCCCTCTGACACACCAGAGCAGTTCATGAGAAAGGCGAGCTTTTGATAAGGAAAATATTTTATTTTCATTGTTAACTTAAACATTTGCAGACCCCTGAGATCAGAGGAACGCTTGGGGATGCAATCACACACACAGACAGCCATCATATTAAAGGCAAGGATAAGCACAGCAATATTACCCAGCATAATTTTCACCGCAAGCGAGCAGAGCAATTGTCATACCGAGGGCTGGGGGATTGCAGATGGGATCAAGAGGTGGCTCATAAGGTAATCTTGTCCTTAAGAACGGTTTCACACCCTGCAAGAACTTGAGTGCATCTGCGGGAGAGCAGCCTCCACAGAGCTGGCCGCTGTGCCTCTGCCAGATGTGAGGGCCCACGGGCAGCATCTGGCGCTGCACGGCTCCAAGCCCAAGCAAAGCAGCGCTGGATGAAAATCCACATCACACGCTGCTCGCAGTAAGTGAAAGCAGAGTGCCGCAGGAGAGGTGCAACATCAAAAAAGTGGGCTGCCAAAAAGTGTAATCTTCCTGCAGGAAATTTATGGCCTGGAGGCCCCCATGCTATTCCCACAGGAAGATGTTTGCTGGCGGTGGAGTCAGGGGATGGCCCTGGCCACCTCCAGGTGCAGCGGGCAGGGCCAAGGTGGAGGCATCTGCTTCTTCTCATGCCCCTGGGAGCCTGCACGTGGGGATGCCCCATTGTCACCACACCACTGTTTGGGCCCTGCAGTCCTTTCCTCACTTTGGCTTCTCCTTAGGGACACTTGGTACTTCTCCACAGTGGCACATCTCTGCCTTGTTCTCATGGAGAGAACAGGGGTGCAGCTGGGTGCTGGTGGGACGAGCCCTCTGCTCTCCATCCCCAACCTGGTCCCTCCAAACAAAGGGTGCTTGTCCAAAGAAAAGGGAAGGCAACCCCCCCAGCCAGGGGCCAGCTCCAGGTGGCTCAGAAATGCTGAAGGCGCATACCCTTGCTTCTGTCTTTCTCATTTCTGTTTTTACTAACCTCGCACACACATACACAAATGCTATTTTTAACCTCCAAAAATAAGTTTGTAGGGAATTTTTTCCTACTGGGCTAAAAGCTGTGGTGAAATGACTTCATATATTGACTAGAGTTTGGCTCCAAACATGTTGAAATATTTGTGTGAGGTTTGTGTATTGGGACCCAGCAGAGTGCCGTACAGGTTGATGCAAGTGATACACTGGTTGCCACGATACTGCAAATGTTGGGATCTGTTGACTGGCCTGAGCGCTCCTCAATGCACAAAGCACTTCTTATACCCGGGCCCGAGCAGCACAGCCTCACGCTAACGAAGGCGGAGGTTTCATTTAGCTCACTGCAGATTGCCGATCCCCGAGCATTTTCCAGCGGAGGTGCGAACCCCTTCAGAAACATCACACATGTAGATGGCTGAGTGGCGTGGATGAACGTGCTTTTCTTCATCACTTTTTACACACCTCTTAGAAACCCTTGGCTCCCAGGCTGAGAAAACACAGATTTCAGTTGCATGCAGCATTTCAGCCTTTAAATGTCTTCTCTTTGCTTCACCAACCATGGCTGGCCTGAGGAAACATGGTTTATATTTAAACTCAGAAATAGGAGAGCCTCTCTGTTTCTCCTCCAGTTTCAACAGGATATGCCTACTGTGCCACAAAGTGGGGTTTCAGTGGGGTTTTTAAGCTGGGATCACCCCCAAAATGTGGGGTGCCATGGCCCATGGTGCCAGGGGAAAGGGGAAGGTCAGCAAGTGGCTTTGGGAAGGGGGCTGACCCTAGAGCCACCACCTTCACGTGGGGGGTGGTGACCAAGTGCATCTCCATCCTCTGGGCCAAACCACCTAAGCTGCTGGTGATCCTTTTGTACCCTTTTTCCCCTCCCAGCTCCAGCACATATATATCCTCAGGTGGCTGAGGCCCAGTGTATAAATTTGCTTCTCCTCAGTCAAAACTTCCACTGATTTCATCATGGTTTTCCCAAGGAAAAAGTAAATATGGAGCAGGGAGTTTGGGGATTTGAGCTGTGAAAGAGAGAGCTGGAGAGGCCAGGCCTGAAATAAGTTTTGAAAGTGAGAGGTCCGACCCAGGCATCCTGGCTCCTTCCCACCTGATTTTCTGGCCTCGGTGCTCACAAGGGTCCAAGATGCTCACGACATCCTGAGCTTCATGAAGGCCAAGTCGGCTCCAGGTCAGGCCAGGGTGTCAGGGTTGTGAGCCAGCTTTCTCCTGACGACCCTGTACACCATGTCATGCACAGTTCTGGGTCCCAGACCTCTGCCATATGCTTACAAACACACTCTCACTGAGGCAAGCTGGAAATTTCACACTTCTGAATGCAAAAAAAAGGTCACTCCATACAATTCCCCCATTTGTGCAGGCGTATTTAGTGCTGCTGCCAGCATACACACATCCAGGTACAACCTATATCCCTATCTTGTGAAAATTCAGACGCTTCTTGTCTACTGCCTGAAAACTCGAGATTTGCCTTTCCCATATAAGGTTTAATGTCCAGTCTAGGAGCAGTTTAAATACCCAGAGGAGTGGGGTTAAAACCAGCTGAACGATCCCCAGTGCAGTCTTAAAATCGAATTTCCTGTTCCCTCAGGTGGGGCAGTCCTTTCCCTGCAGCTGGGCCAATGAATTGGGCACCTTATTTCCATCTCTCCTCATTTCCCCATTAGCCGGAGTGTAATAAGGCACCGCAGGCATCAAGCGTGATTTAATTCACCACTTCTGCCCCTGCTCAATGTGCATGTCTGTGCAAGGTATAGTTGTGTTTTTTTTTTTTCCCTTGCTCTCTTTTCGGTTTCAATTTATCTCCCTCGCTCAGGAGTTTGCTGGTGAATACAATGGCTTCCGACTGGAGAGACCTGAAGCTAATTTTCTTATTCTGTTTGAATAAACGGCTGTTGGCTCTTACAGGAGTAGGTTAGCCTTCTCATGTGGTTGTAATCTCCTTAGCTCCCAGCCACAGAGCTCCTAATGCCTGTTGTATAAATAATCCGCTTTTCATACATGGTTGTGCTTGTCCTTGTTTAATTCTTTTCCGTATTTCTATCTCTAAAAATGCTGACCCTGGGAGGGTCCCGCTGCAAATGCATTTTTCTGAGTGCTCCAGTTCTCTTTGTTCATGCAGCTTTTATGGCTTGACGGATGTCCTACCACCAGAGAGGAAGGGAAGCTTCTCATGCCGCAGGAAAAAGCGTAAACTTCTTGCCTTAGGAAGCAGGGTCCCTGCAGTAATGAGCACACCCCACCGTGCTCCCTATGCTGGTCTCCTCTGCAGCACAGGAGATGCCACCTTCATGGCTGTGCTCCTCCATACACCTGTGCCAGCTACATGCTATTTTCACCTCAAGGACTCTGCCTCAGGTGGAGCCTTGGTCTGATCTGGGGTGCTTTCCTAAGAAAAACACTCATGAGTGTTGCTAAACTCTAAACAAAACTCTTCCCAGTATCCCCAAGGGTGGATGGCTACCAGGAAAGCTAAATGCATAGAAGTCCAACAAAATTTATGGCCTGCTGTGGTCTCTTTCCATCCCTGTGGTTATTCAGATTAAACCTTGTAGCACCCAAAACACTTTTAGCTTCTCTATATCAAGCCTCAGGAATGAATCAAGTCCAATGCTACTTTTCGTACATTTCAGTAAGGTGTGGAGGCTGGTTTCTCTCTGTCTGGATGCAGTTTCTGGAAAGTAAAGTGCCAAGCCCTAAGGGGTTCTCATCTGATACACCCGTGTCCCTGCTCCCTGGGTGAGGGATCACCCCTCTGGCAGCACCTGCAGTCACCTCAGCAGCTCAGGCTGGAAGACAGTGACCATGAAATCACACCCCGGGCTCTAAGCACTGCTATGATAGCCTCTCCATAGGCAATACTGACAGTCTGTCAGGGTTTCTTATACAAGTAGAGGATTTGCTTATAACAAAATACTGCTATGGATGTGAGCCAACCAGTGGGTTTGGCATCCGTATTCAGTAAGCCAGGTTCAGGTGAGACATCGGGTGTTTCTCGGTGTAAATCCATGTACTGGTATACAGCTAGAGAGATTTAAGGGTGCTCCCAAGTGCCTAATAAAATCACCACTGTAGAAAGACCTGGCTCTGGTCTTTCTGGAGAAGTATAATATGCTGAAGTATAAAATGAAGCTGCTCCTATATTTATGTTTCATCAGTCGTTATACAGATATTAAAAAATAAGATGCATAAATATGCTGCCTCTGAAATATCATAGACTGCTGCCTCACAGATGTCTTCTTTTGATTCATGCTGTGATATTCCCCTAAAATCATGGGGTCATCTGCACGGCACCAGTATTGCCGAGGTGATCAAGACTCCAGGTCATGTAGACTGGAGCAGGACCTGCAGGGCGAGCTCTGCCAGGATGAGTTGGTGTGGCCGTGATAAGGCCTTCCACCTCCCGGGAGAAGGGTTTTGGGGACACATCCCCTCCTTTGGTCACACGTGTCAGAGGCACCCACTGAGGACAGCGGGAGAGATGTGAGGGAAAGAATTTCAGTGGTCACAGATGTTGCCATCTTTAGGTTTAGGGGAGAGCTGAGAAATGGGCTTTGAGAATGACGGTTTGAGGCACAAATGCCAAATGGTTTTAGGGTAAAATTTTGGTATTCACGTGCTTCTGAGAATCTCATACCTAGTGCTTTGAAAGAGTAAATACAGCACAATTGATAAACATTTTTGGAAATCAGTTATAGTGTTGAGAACAAGCTATGTGCAATAACACATATTTTGTGTGTATGTATCTTAGGGGAAAGATTTTAACATCAGGAATCAAAACCCATAAGAATGATGAAAACCAATGGCTATACACCATGTCCTTTTCACTATACCATTCTGCCGAACAAAATTGGTGAGACATTTCAATTTACTTACTGTCATTTCTCAAATGTAAACATTCTGAATGGCTTCAAACACTCAAACCTTGCCATGGCATTACAAATTTAAGCCATGATAATGAAAAGTGCAAGTATTTTGCAGGCTGAACAGCATCTATGGTGTTCAATGGCTAAAAGATATGCAGCAGAAATTGAAACTTGGTAAAGTAAAATTTGAAGGACAAAATGCTCCTTCTTTTAATGTTTTATTGTTAAGTTGAAGGCTTCAGGTTAACTTAATTTCCTTCCAGCATGTGAATCAACAGTTTGACTTTGCTAGATGCACAGTTCTGTTCGTCTGAATCCTAAAAGCATATTGTTTACACAACATAATCAGCAAATGAAAATGATCTTGTTCACAGAGGGTCCAGTTCCCACAAAGTATCCACACCCTTCCTTGCTCATGAATTATGGATGTCTGGGGTCTGTGCTCTACCAGAAACTTGGCTGGGCTATGTAAAACCATTTTCTGGAGAGCATGTTTTATTTTGAATGAAGCAGGCAGGCAAGAGGCCAGTAGGATTAAAATGGATCCTTTATTTAAAACAACTCACAAAACACAGCAGCTCCTACCATTTTGTTAGTCTCCCCTGTTCCTCCCGAGATCCCTTTTCCAGGCTTTGACCAGTGCTCCCCAGTACCCCCTGCACCTCTCAGGGTGCATCAGAGGGTGGCTGCTACCAGGGCTGGTCGCCTCCCGAAAGCCCATGGGCAGGAGAACAAGGAAACCCTTGTAGCAGCCCCAGCCGCCGAGTCACTGGGTCCATTATCCCAGCCGCAGCATCAGGAAGGTCCATCCATCTTTCGGCTCCCTCAGCTTATGGGAAATAATTCCTCCAGGTATAACTGGGAAATACTGTGAGGCTTTAATTCTCTGAATCGTAACAAAGAGCTCTCAGATTCCCCAGTGAAAAAAAGGGAATGCTCTGTATCTATCTAAAACTACACTGCATCCAAATCTTCATGAATTTATTTGGACAGTATTAACAATAGTTTATTGAATACAAGCAAAATAGTGAATGGGCCACATCCACAAGAGCTGAAATACCATGAGGTGTCCTGACAGTGCCAAGAACTGCCGTGCTTGACCCAGCACAATGCAGTTTCCTTTGCTGTTCTCAGCAAAAACTAAATGCGTGATCGCCTGCAGACCTCAGAGTCGCTGCAATGCTTTTCTCCTGATTTACTTGCTGTAAAGCAAAATAAGAGCAGGTCCATCTCCAAACCTCAGACTAGAAGTATGGAGCTCCGTTGCTGAAGAAGAAGTAATCTGACTTGTCCCAGGTTGAAACCTCTTTCCTTCCTCGTGACACCCTCATTACAAAAGCGGCCTTTTCAGCTCTTCAGCCACTGCTCCTTCTTTCGTGTTTAGTCTTGCCATGTTTGCTCCTTAACAATTTGTTTAGCCCAAGGACTTTGAGTTTTATGGGTTGTCAACACCATAGGCGCTACTCCGCACTGGGAGCTCTGAAGCGTGGGAACTGCTGCCCCTGTCCCAAAGCCTCCTCTTCCCTGTGTCACCTCCCACCATAAGGGGCTGGGATGGGCAGAGGCAGGTCCTCATGGGTGAGGAAACTGATACTTAAAATGAGCTAAAAGAAGGAAAAAAAAAAAAAAAAAAAGAGCAAGAGCCCTGTTAGCAGCAGTTGGCAGCCACTATGTAGTTAGGAGGACCTAGAGGGCTCCAGAAAGAAAGCATTTCTCTGTGCGCTTTCCAAGGTTTGTTTTGAAAAGATGCCAGGCAGAGCTCTGCAGAGCTAAGTGGAAGTAGCAAGCATGATGGTGACAT
This sequence comes from Cygnus atratus, assembly GCF_013377495.2. NCBI lineage: Eukaryota > Metazoa > Chordata > Aves > Anseriformes > Anatidae > Cygnus > Cygnus atratus. Next base: position 36,586,986 of record NC_066362.1, on the reverse strand, counting down.
CTTTAAACCTGGCTGGCTACCAACAAGCTTTTACAAGGCCAGAGTGATAAGGCTCATAGGAGATTATTTTCTTTGTTGTGAAGTCACGTAGTCCTTGCTCCTGACAGCTCTGTAGGTATTTCTCCTAGAATACATTTTAAATAAATACCTATGTCACCGAGACAAGAGCAACCAACATAATTTATACGGGAGGGCTGACATTCCAGAATTAAGTAGAAAACAAAACTAAACAAAACAAAACAAAAAAACCATGACATTTGCCATTTTTAAATCACCTTCAGGCAGGATATCCAGTCAGACATTACCACAGCCCAATTAACCTGATAAGAGGAGGGACAACAGTTAATGTTCAAAATGCACAACCTTCTCCCCTTCCCTTGCCTGAAAGAAAAAGTAATGAGAGTGGGATTATAAATTTGTTATCGTGTCTATTAATAATCAGGCCAAGGGCATGGAGAAGAGACCTTTTGACAAACCAGAAATTAACAAGAACTAGTTTAGGGAGATCTGCCTAGAGTAGATTAGAATTCTCTTTGAAAGGGTTTCCCCCCTCCCCATACAATGCTTTGATTCCCAGTATCATCTGAGGGGAAAATATTGCAAAGTCTGCCAAAAAGCATCAGAAGAAAATGAATATATAGAGGAAAGGCTGAAACGAGATGGTGTTCCAAAGGTTACAAGCTTAATGTTCTGAATTTCTCTAGTCCAGCCTTTGTCCTAGCAGCAAAGGACACTGAGTTAAAATATATCACTGTGATTTCTGCTTGCAGATATTACTAAATCATACACATTATTTTTTTCCTACATTACGTACTTTTCTGGCTCATAAGGGAGCTAGCATTGAGAGATACACAGTATGTGGAAAAAAAAAATGTATTCTGATGTATGGGGTCCAAAAAGGTCACATCTCTGACTTCTACTATTTTTGCTCTGAGTGACTGAGGAAAACTGTCTTGTTTAGTGTACAAGACAGAAGGGACGGATGGAAGCTTGCTGAAATCTGTGACGCCTCAGATCAGAGGGAAGAAGGAAAGGAGTATTTCTGGAGATGAGTAAATGCGAAAAATACAGATTTGTCAGAAGTCACCACCAGCAACTAGAGTGAGAACCAGATGTCAAGGGTGTTTAATACTTCATGCAAGTGAGAAATAGAGCCAGGGAGGGAGGGGAAAAGCAGAGCAATACATTAAACTTCTTCTAGTGGCAAATTCCATGCTAGAGGTATATAAATACCACTAGATAGACACAGTCAAGGAAAAGCAGCAGTCAACAGAAAGATGACCTAACAAGAAGACAAGCAGCAAGACACACTGATGAAATCATGCATTTTCCTGATATGATGGCAGTTGTTGCATATTCTGTCCCTTCTCTTTGGTTAAGTAGATAAAACAAACAAACAAACAAACCAAAGCGAAATTCACTAATGTCTTTTGTATTTCAAAGTGGAAAGAAAGGAAACAGAGAGAGACATGCCAGTTCACACTAAATCAACTTGCAGAGAAAAATGAACACTCATGAGGCTCTATTGCTGAAATAAATTCTCTGTATGACAAAGTGTCCTAGCTTAACACTCTCCCTGATAGAAGGTATGTTCTGCCACGTACGTTAAAGCCATCTCATAATCATACCACTTAAGTTATTGCTTCCTTTCCAAGCATGGTGTAATCAGGAGAGTGAAGTGCTGCTGCCCATAATATCCCAACAGCAAGGGTGGCAGTATGTGAAAGAATGGCTTTCAAATGGTCTAGGGAAAACATGCTCAAGGGACCATACCCAACAGCTAACACAGGTAACAGCTTGCTTTTTCTTGGGCAGAGGATCCCAAGATGGGGTGACCCATCCTAGAAAGGAAGGAATCGAGTGTCTAAGAAAACTTGCAGGTGTCTTCCAGCAACCTGCACAGTGGCTTAAGACATAGGAGTCCTCATGCTGCTGCCTTCCCTCTCCCCTGGAAAAGGTTATACCCACAGCGTGGACCATACATCCATGTCAAACCCACTTCAGAGGAAAATCCAGGTGAAGGAGGCTGCTCTGCAAGCCTTAGCACCTGTGGTTGGCCATGCATGGAGCCAAGGGCAGGGCTGCCAGCTGCTGGCCAGGGCTGAGGTGCACCGAGCAGGGCTGCCCCTCTCTGGTGGCCTCTTGCACGATGACAGGGCTGCAGGACTCTGCTGAGACATTGCTGACCCCCACCAACGTGGATGCCCGCAGCTCAGCACCCTGGAGACAGCAGCATCAGCCTGCTCCCTGGCTGGTACGTCAGCGTAGGCTTGTAATGCGATTCAGGAACGACAGCAGGTTTTTGTGATTTAGCTTACATCGCGTGGGACAGGGTTATCACGTCTACTGGTTAAAATGTGTTTCAACACATGCTTCAGTTTACACGACTGTGGACAAGCCCTTAGTGTGAAGCAGCAGCAGTATTTTTTTTTCCAAAGCAAAGATTCAAAGCAGAGCTATTTTTCCTGTGCTGTTTAATGAGATAAGACTAACCTGAGTGAAATCACAAGAAGAGCCTAAGTAAGAACATTTGTGTGCAATTGCATGTGATAAGATCATTCCTCAAAAAAAAAGAAGGCTTAAGTGCATGGAAGTAATCATTAACATGAAGAAGGGAAAGGTGGGCCACCTTTAGTTATTGCAGTGTGAAATTCTATGTCTTTTTCTGTGTCTGTGGAATTTAACACATATTATCACTCAGACTGTGACAGATATGTTTTAGCAGAGCATTCAAGAAAGCCTTCCCCTTTCTATCTCCTCTCCAAGATACCGTGGTAACACAAACCATTCCTTTCTCCATCTGTCTGCATGGCTCCTCATTATTAATTGTATTTCCCAAGGTTCAGGAGTGTCTTCAGTAACCTTGGGAAAACTTGTTTTCAAACTCAAAATGTGGTTTCTTCCCTGATCCCTCTTACATCCCCCTCTTTAAAATGAAAGGCTCCCATTCATAGTTACCCTTTCTTTCCTCCTCTTTTGCCAGTTTTTAGTCCAATATGCTCATTGTCCCTCTATTCCATGACTTCAGACCTTAGACATTTTAACCAACAGTGGAGAATGTTGTCAAATGCTTTCTGAAAAACGGAGTCTATAATATCCTTTCCCCTTCCTTACCAGGGCAGTAATTTCCTCAAAGAATTCCAACAAATTAGTTAGGCATGATCTCCTTTCCCTGAATTGATGTTAGCTGTCTTTAATCAAGCTCTGCTTTTCCAAGTGTTCCCTATTTGATTCCTTAAAGGAGTTTCAGAGTCTTTCCCCCTTCAGTGAAGTCAAACTGACAAGTCTGATTTTTCCCAGTGTCTGGGGAAGCTGTCTTCTTGTTTCCATTAAGAAAAAATGATGAGAAGTAAATTTCAAATATGTTCAGCAGCCTCCCACCTAGAGACACTTATTCCCTTGAATTTTAAGTGCAGCTTTTGCTGTCAAGAAGGGGGACACAAACCAAGAAGACAAGGGTGGGAATGGAGAGACACAACATCACAGATGACAATTGTGTGCAATTGGGCTGTATATTGGGAAAGCTGGGAAATAAATAATACTGAGCATTTCTGATGAAGTCTGAGACTTGCATGGGTAAAATTCATATTCTGTTCCTCCTTTGGGCAGGCAACACCGGGACACACAGCGCCGTACCGCAAGCTTCCCCAGGGACCTTGCTACGGAACATCTGCTGCGATGTGACCTGGTCTGTGTTACGGCCTTAGGCATCTCTGTGTGCTTTTGAGGCTTTGTGTTGGACTCTTTGCAGGCTGCCCTCTAAGCCGGGCTTTCACTTCAGGTGTGAGTTAATTGGGGAGGAGGATGTAGGAGGTCAACCCCTCTGCTGCCCTGAGCACGGCCAGCTTCTGCAGACATGGATGATGTACTGTATGATACAGCACCTTTCACTTGTAAAGAAACAGACATCTGAAAAAATAACAGAAATCAGTCATTAACTCTTTTGATCACTGCATTTTAAATGTACAGTGAAAATCAGATAGCCCTCAACAGGCCCAAATGTTTCCTTATGATTGTGAGAACAATATCTACTACCTACTTCTGAAACTGTCTCCTCTTATTTCCTTCTTGTCATCAAGCTCCATTCATAAAGCGTCAGCCTCCTGAAAAGGGACTCCTGGGTCACCAGTCTAGTCTCCCAGTATCACAGGAAATTGCACTAATTGCACGAAGTCATCCCTTTCATAAATTCCTTCCTAAAACTCCACAGGTTATTTGCTCCTGTTATTCCTACAGTAGACTAACTCATCTCTCTGCTGTTTTAATTTTCCTTCTTCCTATTTCCAGACTGCATTTTTCATGACCCATTAATGTCCATTTGTCCTTGTGCCAAGATTTCCCTTTGACTTAAATATATTTTCTTGTTTCCTCAAAGGCCATCTTTCCTTATGCCATCTTGCTCTTTTCACTCTTCTCCTTCCTTTTGTGTTTTTGCCCTCTCCTTCTCAAAATCCTATCTCATTCAAGACAGATTGTCTAGAAAAGATGTTGCTGGATCAGGCACCAAATCTTCCATTGGGCTGAAAGTCTCCATCGTTGAGAGTCCGGATACATCAGGAGGAACATGACTCAGATAACATACATCAGCTGAACTGCAGGTTACTGACAACTGTGGCACGTGCTGGGTAAATCATATTGTTTCAAAACTTAGCAGAATGGATTAAAGCTAATATTTGAGACACAAAAGAGCAATAAGTGTGGTCATTCAGCTGTGTTGCTCAGACCTGTTCTGGAACAAGATATGGCACGTATCCCAGCCCCTGCAAATCTTACTCACACTTGTAGATTTCTTCATTGTAGAACTGATCTGAATTAATGACGTGGAAAAGACTCCAAAAAGAACTCCATCCTTACAACTCAGCTCCTGGGGCCAGTGCAGGGCCTGGCATAATGAGAAGGGCTAGGGTGTCACCCCAACGCAGAACACTTGCTTTCACTCAATGGAAGGTGAGTTGCACAGCATTACTCTGTATTTTTTGAGGCCACATAATATCAATCCTATTCTTCATTACTGCAATGTTAATGAAGGACAACCCTGAAAGACTGGTGATGGGTCAAAGCAGGGTAGGTTTTTTTTTAGTATCTATACAGAAAGTGTATAGTGCATGATCACACCTTCATGCAGCAGTCAGACCACCTTTTCCTTTCGTAACCAATAGCTTTTCACTGCAGTGGCTGCGCTGTGCTGCAAGAAGTGGCATTAGCTCCAATACTAAATCCCAGCCCAACTCAGTGAGGGTTTCCAGATCTCCTCCGGAAACAATGCAGCATCCCTTTTTAAAAGGCAGAAATGCTAATGTTTTGATGGGCCATTAAAAGACATGTTCTACTGCTACAATTTTACTGTTTTTGCCTGTGTTACCAAGACCTACAGCTGCTTTTTCCTTTTATCGCGTTTGACATTTTTAATAGATTTCTAATTGGTTTTGCATTACTACACCTGGAAAATGTATCCTTGCTACAAAGGCTAGAGTCTGATTCTGGTGTCTTATTAATATCCACATTCCCTTTCTGTTAAATACAGATTCAGATGGTTTAAAACAGTTTGGTTTTGCCTTGAAAACAGACAGTCAGCTAAAGATGAGCCTCCTTTTCCAAACCCTTTCCACAGCCTGCTGTTTTTGGCCGGCTTTCCGATGCTGACAGCTAGGCTGGCCCTCAGTAGGCCATCCCATGCCACCCACCCTTAGCCCTTACCAGGACTCCACATGTGAGTCCGGATGTGAGGACAGGGACCTGGTTATGTCCTTTTGATTCCTGCTGTGCCACTTGTCCTGACTCAGCATCCTGGTGAGAGCAACGTGATGCCTGCTACCGCTGCCGCTCGCGCAGCTGGCGAGGTTCCCCCGCGGTTATTTGCTATCGGTGGCTTCAAAGTGCACCACCACCACCTCCCTGGGGCCCACCAGATGCAGGTTTGCAATCGCCTGCTTTGTACTGCGTGCCCATTGTGACAGGACTTTGGGAAGGAAACCACAGAGAAATGAGCTGTGAGTGCATCCCCTGATCCTCCTACGGTGGGCTCAGAAGTCACAGCGTTGTAAGCCTGCCTCAATGGGAAGTGATTTCTTAGCTGACAGTTGTGCATGTGGAAGGCTAATAAGTGCTCGCACTGGTTTTCAGCCAGCTAATAGAAGTCAGTTGTGGTTTATATCTAGCCTTTGCCTCCATATGCACCGAGGAAGAAGTCACTGGTATTGTCCACTGAAGTCATCTGCATTTTTTCCATGTCCAGTCAACTCTCAGTGTTATTCTCAAAAAACTAATACAGAACATATGTAAATTGGGCTGTAAGAACATATTCAGTATATTTAGCTTTGAAAAATGAAGTTAGGATGAAGAATGAACATCAAGAGAAAAAAGTAAAAAAAAAAAAAAAAAAAAAAAAAAAAAAAAAAAGGATGGCAGGGAATATTTTTACCAGGGCACAGCTAATCTGCAACCTGGATGCACTGCTCCCAGGTGATCAAGACCTGCCTGTGTTTCAATCACAAATGCGACTCCTTTCATTTCTGCCTTAAACCAAAGCGAGCTTGAGTTCTCTGGGCTAGCCTACATCTTTTTATCATTGCAGAACTTGGCACTACGCAGCACGAATAGCATGCCTCGCTCAAGGAACAGCGAGAGTAATGAAGGCAGGGGCTTTCTGGATCATGCCTGAGATGCATTAGCAGAGCTGTGGGGCACTTCCCACAGCACCTGCCCAGGCTGCTCCTGGCAGCGCTCAGAGCTGTTGGGTTTTCCCTTTCCTGATCCCCAGATGAAAAAAACTTTTAAAAAGGCAGTTCCCATGACATGTTCACGTTTGGCAAGTAATGGCTGATGCTTAGGTGGAAAGAGAGAAATCACCCTTCCCCGTTCGTCGTGACCTCTTTACCTTAGCTTCTCTTCACATCTGGTCCTCTTACCCCACGCCTCCGCCTCTGGTACGCCTTTTCTTCTTTCGTTTTTCTCTCTTTATAATTTATCCCCCTCTTGTGCTACCACCTTTCAAAAACACAATAGTGCGGACCTAACATGTTTCCTGCTATCATTCCCTCCTCACCTCCTCACCGGTGGTCCTGGTTCCTGCCGTAAGCTCTTTGGGAAATGGCCTTCCCACCACCTTCTTCACCCCTGCTAGAGGGGGGCCCAGTCCTGGTTGGTCTGCGGGCCAATCAATGTGGCTACAAGTAGTGATAACAAGTAGTAATTTGCTCCTCAGTTAATTAGTTCCTACTTATGTCAAGTCTATACACTATCCTTTTCAACAAACCGTGTATTTCTTGTATAGAAATTGTATATCTAATATCAGAAAATGGGAATTAATCTATAATTTTACATCTCATCAATTCAAGGAACAGAAGTCATCTCACCTGGTGTGTGCCACTGGCCTAATGCAAAATCAATTTTGAACTTGAAGTAATGGAAAGGAATTTTTTCTTGAATCAATTGAAGATGGAATTGTCACAGAAATTTTCAAATCACTCTGCATAATAATCAATAACAAGGAAGTCCCGAACCGCTCCTGAACAGTTCACAAGTCAAAAAAGTGCTGAACTTCATCCAATAAATTATTCATTGTGAATTGTTCGCACAGCTGTGCTCTACATACAAGGGAAGTTCAGGGGGTCTAATAATCCCTCTTCATGCAGAATATTTTGTTACATGGGGAAAACAGTAATTCAGAGGATGCTCAGTTTTTATGCTCTTGTAATAAATTAAGAAACTGTTTGATTTTGGCATCTGTGAGGGAAATACTTCTTTTTTTTCACTGGAATGAACTATCTCAGAATAGTTTTTAATGGAAACGATTAGAATGGTTGCCATTAAGAAATCAGAGTTGGTCCAGCAATTACCACACAATCCCAAATGATGTAGTACAGGAAAATATATTTATCCCAGAGACTGTGTGGTAACTTATGGTAAAAGTTGCTTCTTTAGGAGCAGCCACCACAACTCCATCTGTTTTAGCTAAAATATCTGTCCAAGTGACCCCAATTTCAACTTTATGAGGCTCATATTAATAGGGAATCTGAAGAAAATGAGCCAGAGTTTAGCTTCATGTCACTACTCACATTTTCAAGCTCTTTATCAAGTATCTCTTAAAAGTGTCCTGTATGCTAGAGCTCTGAATGCCTGTCTGTAAGTGATGGACTCGTCTTTAAAGAAACAGATCCACTTAATGTGTTCAGCTACAAACATGAGCCTATTGGTGCATATGAACTAACATGTCACCCCGTGATTGATGTTTCCCTGTTACTCTGCCAAAGTACATTAAGTTAAGCTCCTTTTCATCTCCACAAATAGTAGGGACTACAGATGGCCCTCATTTGTAATCCTCAACTAGCACAGCTGAGGGATGGGAGAGGGTGCTGGTACCCATTGCCCGCCTGAAATGGATTAAGGAGATTTCTGTACAGAGCAGCGTTACAAGAATAATGTCCCAAAGCAAATAATAACAAAAAGGAAGGAGTGCTGACAGTGGCTGTGAGCATTGCCAAATGGTGCAGATGACATTATCTCTGAGTAGACACTTGTATTCGGTGGTGAATATTTCAGCAGTGTGCACGACTCCCATCTGCCTACCCTTTGCTGCTTGTCTCCCATGTGCCATGAGCAACGTGCACTGTGAGGACTGCTGTACCAGCATCCCGGTCATGCAGAAGCCTGCGGATAACCTGCTGACTTCAGTCACGGCCAGGATTTTGTCATTCACCGGAGCACGTCAAGGCACCTCTCAAAGTGGTCAGTTGTATATAGGGAGCTTGGACCATTTGCCAGTGGCCAGACACCTACATTTTGAAGTTATACAAGACAAATCCTGCAGGCTCTGTGCTCAAGCTGCTTGCTGGGGGCTCCTAACGTAGTTGTTGGCGCTGCAGTCTGCTGAAGAAACATCGGCCCCTGTAAGGCACTTCCAAGATGTATTTTCCCAGAACACTGTAGTGTTTCAGGAAAGAGACAGGAGAAAGGCCTCTACCTTTCTGCTTGGTGTACGCACCAAGCGGTTGAAGCCATTTCTGGACATAGTGTATGGGTGCCTGCTCACCAACAAAAATGTCCTCTTGCTTTTCTCAGAGGACAAGTGTGCAGGGTCCGTGTGGGTCAGCCCTTGGTGCTGCTGTGGGAAGAGAAGGAGGCTGGGAGGGGGCACTGATCTTCCCCATTGATGCTTTTACCTCATACCAAAGCTATTTCCATCTCTCATGTAGAGAGTGTGCGTTGTGACACAGATGTTCTTCACTTGACACATATTACAAGAGTGAATTTATGCCTCTTTGCTTTCAAAAATATATATTGGGGAAAAAAAAAAAGAGAGAAAAAAAAAGCAAAGACAGCAAAGGTGGCTGCAGTTTTGTGTGAGGATTCTGTGGGACGGGGATCAGCGTCTGGCTCTCAGTGGCTACGAGCAGACAGTGCTGAGCGCAGCCCGGAGGAGCGGGGCTGTGCTCCGGCCAGACAGGAAGGGAGCCCCGGCGTCCAGACAGCACGAGAGATAACAGCTGCCTTTCCAGACACCATTATCTGCTCCAGCGAGTCGTTGGGACCGGCCAGCGGGCCTTCTCCAGGGAGAGCCACACACAGCTCCTTGGAGCACCGCGCTTTGCCATGGAAATGGAGCTGGTGTTGCTCTGGCCTCCGAGCCGGCGCAGACACGGATGTCTCCTCGTGGAGACCTGCCTCTGCTGTAGGGCTGGTGCCTTGCTGGCCCTGCACTTGCAGCTACCCAGAAGTCTGGCCAGGCTGGGTTCTGGCCATGTGATAGATGAACAGATACTGTTCTTCCACATTTCGCGTGATTTAGTTAGTTCTGACTGACCAAAGGTGAGAACAGAAAGGTCTCCTGGAGCTGGTGCTGATCCCTGGTGCAGCCTCAGTTTCCCTTCTGCATCAGTCACTCACTTCTGGCTTCATCAGTGCATAGTCATGTTGCAGCCACCTCCTAACATGCAACATTTCTACCATGAAAGTCAATGTCCAATGCAAACTCCAGGTCTGGTTGCTCACGGCACGGTACTATGTCTCCAAACATTCCTCTTCTCACCACGGTGCCCATCATCACTTACGTGCTCCTCACTCCTTTCTTGCCTCTGCATGCAGGGAGTGAGGCTCCATGGCAAGGGAGAACCCAGGAATTCCCAAAGCCGCCCTCCCGGTGCCTCACCCCAAGCACCCCAGCACAGCTTCTCCACAGGTCCCCAGTAGCAGAGAGCAGCTTCACAGCATCTCATGGCCCCGGGGCCACAGATCCTCCTCCTGCAGCCCCCAAGGATGCACAGGGCCCTCAGCATCATGGTCAAGTTAGACTTCTTCCCACCACCCTTCACCACACTTTCCTGCCCCTGTCACAAGGAGGTTGAAGACCAGCTTCCAAGGGAGACAGCAGAGTTTGGAAAGCTCCCCCTGGCCCTAGGTGGAGAAGCTGTGTGGAAAGAGGGAAAGGTGAGCAGGGAGGGTGAGGAGGTGAAGTGGTGGGGGAACCTGGAGGCTGGGCCGGGGGTGACTGAGGTAAAGGGCTCTTCCCCCTTCATGCTAAATTGAGAATATTTTTCCTTTTCATTACATAGCAAACTTCATAAAATTGCACAAATATTCTTGTCAGAGATTCATGTTCAGATGTTGCATTCAATTTACTGATATATCTTCATCCAGTTTAATTCAGACAGAATTTTTAAAATTATCTCCACAGAACCAAGTGTTTCATCCCAGAGTCGACTGCATTGTACTTTAGAGTGCAGAATTTATTTTATTACAATTTTTAACAATCATATTTATAGGATTCCGATTAGGCTGAGCTTAAAAATAATGGCACAGTGCAAAGATACATGGATTTGGGTGGTTAACTAGGTGTTGAATAGCCAACATCAAAATGCAGAAGTGATGACACAGGCACATAACTATGTATGCAAAGTATCCATATGCAAATTGTTGACAGATTCTTATATTTGTATGCATAAAGGCATGCTTCCTTCTCTTATCTGGAAAGGCTATGGGTTGAACTTCTTCATCTGCTTTTCAAAACAAAAGAGACTCCCGAAATGGAACTTATTAGTGCAGGATGGTCTATATTTCCAGGGCAGCTCAAAAGGTAGTAAAAGCAGAATTATTCACTTCTCTTAAGATTTAACTTTTGCAAATACTTGGATGATTCATATCTAGAGGAAGAATGTTCCCTTTTGGACACAAATAGCTTGATCCTGCATCCACCCCACAACCATATGGAATGAAATTGAAAACAAAAGCCATTTTCATATCTGCTGTCTGTCTTCATTTAAAAGGTGGAGTCGAGTGAACTTTCCCGTTAACTTTCCCATGAACATTCCCATGAATAAGATTTTGTTTGCAACAGAGTCAGACAATTGTGGGTTTTCACATGTGGTACAGTTGGTACTGATGTGGCCGTGTTTGCCGAGTTTTAAAGGCTTGGCATCTATTAGGGTGGAGAATCAAGTGGTTTAAGCTCTCCATCAGCAAAGGCCTATGTACTTACCTTACTGAAGAGAAGGACAAGAGCCTTGGAGAGGAGCTGCACAATCTATTCCCAACAAGAAAGCAAGACCTGGGATCTGTGTTGATACTAATGTGCAGTACGGAAGGAACTTGAAGAAACCACGTGGGATAACTTCTATGAATATTTTTTTAAACTTATTAACTCATTTCTTTTATTGTATCTGCTAGGAGAAAAAAGTGGCAGAGCCCTTCCCCGGTATTCCTTTGTGCTACATAGGAGATAAAATCCTACTTTCCTGAACAGAAAGAGTATCATGAGAAAGGTTCTGCTTTCCAGTTGGTCTCCTCAGAGGGGTTAGCTCTCACAGTGTGGGATTTGTTCATTCCACAGGAGCTGAGTGTATCCTGGAAGGTGACTCGTCCGAAGAGTACAACCATGGTTAATTCTGCAGACAGAAGGACAAAAGCTCTTGAGAAGTACAACAGTACCTCAGGGGTGCACAGATGCTGACTTTATTGGTCTAGTGAGTGGTAGACTAAGTCAAACTTCCCTTATCACAATTTTTTGTTCTGCTAAAAGAATCATAGAACCACAGAATCACAGAATGGTTTGGGTTGGAAGAGACCTCAAAGACCACCCAGTTCCACCCCTGTTATGGGCAGGAACACCTGTCAGCAGACCAGGTTGCCCAAAGCCCCATCCAGCCTGGCCTTGAGCACTCCCAGGGGTGGGGCATCCACAGCTGCTCTGGGCAACCTGTGCCAGTGCCTCACCACCCTCCAAGTGAAGAATTTCTTCCGTATATCTAATCTAAAGCTACCCTCTTTTAGTTTAAAACTATTACTCCTTGTCCTATCACTACACTCCCCGATGAAGAGTCAATACCCGTCTTTCTTATAAGCCCCCTTTAGGTACTGGAAGGCCGCAATAAGGTCTCCTCGGAGCGTTCTCTTCTCCAGGCTAAACAACCCCAGCTCTCTCAGTGTGTAAAACCTAAAATGTAAAATTGTGTAATTTCCAAAGACACACCCACTGTTTATCAGGTAACTTCTGGCATACTGTACGTTCACTGTGTATCACTGTAGGAAAACAAGATTACTTTTGCAAACAGCAGAGACAGGCTATTCCCTACAAATACTTATTGTAGCTCTATTAAAGAATTCAACTTTTCCCCTTTCCCTTTCCAGCAATCTGTTCTAGATTGAATTTTTCTCCCTCAAATCTCTGTTTATAGATCTCAAATGCTGACAAGAGTCCACAGACTCTCCTCTTTCCAAACAAGCCCTTTCCATAGGATGCAGGAGGTCTTCCCAGGGGCTAACACAGGATTTCACACAAATGAGGCAGCCTTCTGCATCGCAGGGCCTGACTTAATTTCTGGATTATCTGCTCAGTGGCAACATTTCAGCTGTTTGAGGAGTTTTCAAGCATCCCACAACCTCCGCTGTGTGCACCGAGGCTTTTATTTCACTGTTGGTTCCCCTGCTGTGCTGCCAATGACTGACGGCACACATATTCCCCTTGTGAGCACGATGGACTGTGCATAGTTCACCAGGGACATCCCAGCAGTTTGTGAACCGATGCAGGAAATATTGTCAACTATGTGTTAGTGCTATATCCCAGCTCTTCCCATGACTCATGTATTTAAAGGTTTTTATTGTTATTATTTATTCCAGCAATTGGTGATGACTGGTGCATACCAAAACGTACCGATAACCAATGCATGTCTGTTTTAGAATATCCCAGGCTAAAACTAATTAATTTACTTTTAGAGGACTGTCTGAGAAGTCATTTGGTTAGTCTCTATGTCCATATCTTCACATGAAGCTTCAGTGACATCTGATTCATCAGCGTTCACACACCCAGAGCTCAGACACACACTACGCACCCATGCTGCTAGCATGCTCATGTTGATACACTTAGCACCCTCATGCATACACCTTGCACACTCCCATCTCACGTGCTTACACCCACACACATTTTGTGCCTTGCACACACAGATACCTCACCAACCCACATCTCATACACACACGTGCTCACACAAGCCCATGCCTGCTACCACACACAGGTCTCACTCTCACCTTGCACACACGCACACCCTGCCACGCCTTGCATGCCCCCAGCCTCCCTGCCACCCTCCCTGCCCACACAACCCCTGCAATGGGTGCAGAGGAAGCTCACACCTCATCCCCAGCCTCCTCCCGTGGCAGTGTCAGACCTGCCTTTTAAAACAGCAAGAGAAAAAACTGGCAGTGAAACAGAGGGCCCTTATCTCCTGCAAATATTTAGCACGTCAGGAGACAGTGCAGTGGGGCAGAGAAACCTAATTTGTTTCTTCTAATCAATCAACATTTGTTAATGAAGCATGACAAACTTTCACTCTCCCTGCCAATAAGGTAAAATGTGATTTAACCACAGCTGATTTTATTGTTACTTTACCAGTCACAACAAAGCAAAACAGGAAAGGGAATGTGCCTGTTGATCAGCTGCCTGTGGTCAATAGGAGAGGAAACAAAAGCAGAAGCACAGTCTCTGGGCCCAGCCCAGGGCAGCGTCACCTTCACCAATGGCCTTTTGAGTCCATGTGTACAGTGGGGCAGCACCTGGTGCGGTTTTTATGAAATGCTGTGTTTGCCTGATTCCAAATGTCTAACTGCTTCTGAAGGAGCCCAGACCCCATCAAGCCCAGATTGCTGAAGATGCTTTGCTTCTATTTTAATTGACACTAACTTCAACAGAGTTCAGCAGCCAACTATCTGAAGAAATGTGGCTAATCCCATCCTGGGTGCAAGCTAATCTCCCACTTCTCCAGCAGCCCCCTCTCCCGTGGTGGGGCAGGATCACCTCTGCCCATGTGAGCAGTGCAGGACTCTGGCTGAACCCACATCCATTTGGATGACTGACCACTTTCTCACCATCTTTCTAGCTTATGGCTAAGTCCCATTGTCTGGGCAAAGAGGGTGAAATTAAGCTTTTGAGAGGTGTTTGTCAGCAGAATATTGCAGGTTTTCTGTAAAAAGAGTCATTTACCAGAACACCACGAATCTGGTACAACTTGTTTGCTGGAATTCAAACTGACAGGTGCTGCAGCTAGCTGCAACTTCCCAGCTACGCGTGCAGTATCCTGGATCAGAGAAAAATCCACAAACCGTGGAGAAGTGGTTAAAGCTATGATAATTGCTACAGTCCCGTATTTTTTACCAGCAGTGAAATCAGCCTCTAACTCCTGTATGGAAAGAATTATTCCATACCACTGTCCATTGTTCTGCATCATTACCAGGAAACAGGGTTATTACAAGATCGGGTCTCTTATGTTAACCCTGGGAAAGAAAAGAGATACATTTTGTTTTTAAAATATATTAAAGAAAGAAGAAAGTAAATCCCTTCTGATCTGGTAAATTGCTACTGTACACATTCATTGAAAGAAGAAAAAGGCTTTTTAAAGAACATCACAAGCACAGCACAAACCAAGTAAAACAGAGAAAAATTGAAGTTAAGGCAGGCACTGTGTGCTCAGCTAAACAGGGGATAGCGTATTAAATCTTTTCAAGAAAGTCAAAGCTGAGCTGCTCTGTGTAACAGGTAGCAGCTCTGGCAGACAAGTGCCCTGGAGTCTTGCACAGAGCCTGGCAGCATTGCCACCATGCCTCCGTGCCTGGAGCAGTGTCTGTCCTTTGGCTCCGTGGGCTTAGCACATCCTCCAGTGTTGTCTGAGGCAGCCCTGGGGACAGGAGGAGCGGCGAGGCCCATCCCCAAGCTCACCATGTTGCATCCTCCATGAGAAGGGCCAGCAGGGAGCGCTGAGCAGGATCTGGCCCTACTGTCCCACAGTAGCTGGGCTGTTGATGCTTGACAAGTCAGTCAAGATGACAGCCATTACACATGCTTTATTTTATAGACATGAAATGATGACATTAATAAAACACAACAAATGGGTCATTTTAAGCATCATTACCTCCCCGTGTGACATTCTCACTGAGACAGGGGAGAAGGAGCTGTTTCTGGGCTGTGCTACATAATGCTTTTTGTTCTGCTGTAGTCACCATTTTCAGGTGTTATTATTATTATTATTATTATTGTTATTGTTGTTGTTGTTTTGTTGTTGTTTTGTTGTTGTTGTTATTAGTTTATTTTGACTTTTATCTATTTTTTTATTTTTATTTTTTTCAGGGGGCAGATTTTCCCTCTCCTGCCACAAAGCCACAAAGAGGAAGGACTGTAAGATGAGAAGACAAAAGCTCCCTGCTCCTTTTACCTAAGTGGCCACAATACAGGGCTGCTTGTTCACCTGCCTTGGGTCTTCCTGGTTCCTTTCTCATTGCCTTGAGAGACACCATGGAGCAGGAAAAAGAGGTGGTTCCCACTGGACGACCAGAAATCTGCTCCTCTTCCTCTGTGTGGGCCCCGATGCTGCTGGCAGAGAAGCCATTTCTGCATCGCATGGACCAAAATTGAGGAGCAGGCCTGGGGGCTGCCCACCCTGCCTGCACACCTCAGGGTGCCACAGACGGACTTTGGAGAGTGTAGGCGCCAAAACCTTCCCCCAGAGCCTGGTGCTTCCATGCTGAGTGGTTGGGGCTCTCCTGTACCCAGCAAGGGACATCCTGGCCAGGTCTGGGGCTCATCCCCAGGACATCCAGCCAGATGGGGCCACCACTGCAGAAGGTTTTAGCCCAAGCAGTAGGAGCACTCTTCTGGGGCCGTTAGACCATCTCCAGTCCCGTGCACAAAAAGCATGTGTCCCACCAAGCAGGCTCACACAGCCAGCCAAATTTGCACATGCACACCCATCATACATCTTCTTTTAATACCTCCTTTTCCTCTCACAAACTCCCTGGCCACCCCAGTTGCATGTGACTGTCTGTAGTTACTTGTATGTTGAATCAGAAGCATTTAAATGTACTCTTTGATCCTCTGCTAGAAATGGTAGCCCAACACATTTGGCTGTTGGCAGGTTGTGAGGGACTGTATGTACAGGCCTGTAAAGCAAATATCTTTGGTTTTGTAGAGAAACCCAGCTGCGCTCGCGCACGTGCCATGGCACACACTGCATTGAAGTGTGATGACAATCACAACTGAAAACACCAGACGCTTTGAAGGCCCTGTAATTGAAGCGAAAGAAGAAAGGCCTGGGCTTGGAGCCCATAGTGATCAGTACCAGGCCACGCAGCCAGCAGAAAACTGCCTTTTACGGCACTTTACAGACTTTCTAATTGGCTTCCAGGGCTGGTGGCTGCTGCCTGTGCAGCAGTGGGAATCGGGGAATCGGGGCCACGTGGGGCCTGAGGCTGGTGCTGCCTGAGCATGGAGACATGCCCCGCGGGGCCTGCAGCTGCTTGGGAAGGCTTCTTGCCACACCACTGCTCTGCTTCTTGGCCACGGGAAGGGTGTTTCTGCTGTTGGCAGTGGTTTCATGATGAGACCATGCACACAGGGCACTGTACCTGTGCCATTTTGGGGGTTTAATGGGAAATCGACAGGACCGTCCCACTGCTGAAGCCACTTGGAATGTGGTTGCTCTGCCACCTGTGTAAAGGGGCTTGTGCGCTCCTTGTCCTGCCTTGTTTGGTTTTCCCCAGATGAGTTTGCTCTTGCCCTCTCCCTGTCTCTCTCTCTCTAAATACAAGCCTGTACATACCCTATAAGTATGTGCAGACCAAAACATACTCACTTCTGTAGCGTGCTTGTGGTACTGTGTGCTTGTTTCCCTCTGTTAAAGGACTGCATGTTAAAGCTGCCTGTATACACTTCAATATTCTTGAATCCTTTTGCCAAATATTTCCTGGCAGTCTGTTGGGCTGAGTTTGATCCCCTGATGGCAAAATTAGGTGAGACCAATGTAAACTTGCTGTCCAGAGACCTGGTAAACTGAATGCCCCGTGTCAGACAGCAGGAAGGACTAACCTCTCTGCTTACATGGGTTCAGCAGGACTTAAGTAAAAGAGCTTTACAAGAAAAGCTGAAACAAGGATGGGAAACCTGACCAAGCATCAGTTTGGAAAACCTGGTGGATCTTTGCCCAGACTCAGAGAAGGTGCATGGAGAAAGTTGTTCTCTTGTACCTGAAATATGTGTGGATTCGGGGAGGATTACAGCATGTTCCAGGCAAAGTAATCACACCCTTATGGCTTGGCAGAAAGGCTTGAGATATCTATGTTGCTACTTTTATTAGATACAGCTTAATAGAATCTTGCCAGTACTTGCTGCTATCAGTCGTCTTCTTCTCCACCCCTTCTGCTAAACCACCACATCGCTGTCTAAAAGCCCTGAAGTACTCCAGTTATTTTAACTAAGGAGCAGAAGTGTAGCAGTGTCTCTTAGAGGTTTATCCAAGTGGTCAGATATTCCTTCCCAGAAACTCTCCCCTCTTTCCTCACTCCTTGAATCCAAAGCAGGATTTTCTTCCGTGGACACAAACATTCAATTTCTCTCAACTTTCAAATGCAAAGATTTTTTACAACAAAAAACAACAACAAATTTGGTTGTAACTGGCAAAGGCATCCCAACTGGTGCAATCGTCTCCTTTCACTCTTCTACCGCTGGTAGGGGTCTGCCTGGAGCTCTCCTATCTCAGCTACTCTTCTTTCTCTCCTGTCAATAGCCACCAGCACTGGGCTCTTGCCCTTTTAAGGCTCCCGGACCCCATTTTGTGCATATGCACGTGAGTATGTCTATGCACAAATTGTATGAAGGGAGCTTCTGGGAAAAGGGAAGGAGAGAGAGCATCTTCCCTGAATGCACGGAATTCAGGAAAGAGAAGCATCACATGAAGGACCCTAATAATAATTAAAAAGGTCAAACAAGGGACATTGCATAGGCCTCTGTGTTTTTGTATACTCGCTTGTGATGTGAACTAAGCTCTGCTAGGCTGCAGAGGGCCTCTGGGAGATCTCCACTCTGGGAAGAGTGTCTCTTTGAAGGCATGGCCAAGCTGTGCTCTTCTGACAGTTCAAGACCTGCCCAGAGAAACTCTGGCTGTCCCCAGGTTTGAAAATGACTCTTCTAGCTGGAGATCTGCTAAGCCATAGCTTTGATAGCAGGCCTGTGGCAGAAACCATGAGGTTATGGTAATTATGGCTGCTCCATCACTGGAAAAGGATACAGGACCAATTTTTCCCTAATACATTTTCTACCTCTTTCTCAGATTAGTTTGAGGTCAAAAAAATGTGCCCAGTTTTATTGTTTTCCTTAAAAAATGGTTCTATATAGCAATATCAGTCTTAACTTGTTTCCATTTTCACAGAACCTTTTTTTATATAATTAACAACAACATTAAATCAAGAGAGCACTTGTTTAACATTTCAACACATTTTTGTCTGAAGTGATTCACTCAGCTCATTTTCCTGGAAAAGGTGAT
This sequence comes from Cygnus atratus, assembly GCF_013377495.2. Classification (NCBI taxonomy): domain Eukaryota; kingdom Metazoa; phylum Chordata; class Aves; order Anseriformes; family Anatidae; genus Cygnus; species Cygnus atratus. The sequence goes on along the minus strand of NC_066362.1, from coordinate 36,568,195 downwards.
TTCTGGGCCTGTAATCCCCTAGGTATGTGTTTCATCTTCCAATATTGAGCTGGTATGGACACATGGAAAGAAAATCTTATCTTGCTGAATAATACCTAATACCCTTTCCAGAAAAAACAATAATGATTTGGCACCTCTCCAGCTATTAGTGCTTTATGAGTAACTAACTCCTCAATACCCAGAATTTTCTTCCCTCTTCTCCTGTACAGGAACAAAAAGTCCCAGGCACACCAGGCAAGAACTGACAAACCAATCCATTTGCCAAGTTTCTCAAGCACCACATCAACATGACTGCTATACGTGCTCTTTGTAATAACAAAAGTCATGGTGTATTCCTTGGTATTTATGTGGATATCTCATGTCATTTCATGAGCTTGCTTGTTCTTTCCTCATCTCTTTGACTTTTCCTTCAACAACAGGTATGAACTCTAAGCGCAATACAGGGGATGTATTTAATACACAACAGTTGTTCTCTTACATGCAAGTGTTTTCTATAAAGAAACCATCCATCACTGCTATATAATAAGCCACATCTTTTTCTGAATGGTCTCTCCTTGTGAACTGACATATGTGGGGATGAATATTTTTTCCTGTAAAACAGGGAATGAGCAAATACCAAAGTAACTTCTGGAAGAGAGTTTTTAATTTGCAATAAAATGATTAAAAGTGCCCAGATAACTTATGAGTCTAAATCCCATTTTCAAAAGGAGGCGAGGTCTAGAACAGGAAAGAGATGTAGGTGCCTAACCAACACAAATAACCGCAATGCTAACATGTTGTTCCAGACAACGTGTTTGATCTTCAGCCCTTCTCCTCTCCTGTAGGAGCTGTACATTCATAATTCCGTCAGTGACGTTCCCTGGGCTAATACATCCATATGATCACCTCAGAGCTTTTGAAGATCATTCTCACTTCCTGCACAGGTTCGTTTCTTTGATATATCTCCTTTCTCAGGCTGGTGACTGATACAAAAACCACCACGAGCATCCCAAGCCCATAGTGTGCTTCATTGCCCACCAAACCAACACGATTCCTAACTAGTCAGGAACTGGTAATTGATTAGTGGTGAATTGTCAAAAAACATATGTTTCATGAAAATACTTTTGATTCTAGAAACATTTGTCAGCCCCAGACTGAAGCTTTCTGGGCAATCCTGCAGGTTCATTGTCCCCTGGCAGCACCCTGGTGGGCAGCAGAACTCTGGGTCAGAGCCACGGCTCCCAGGCTCCACTGCACAACTGGGAATGTCGCAGCTCTGGACGCTCCAGAAAGGATAGTACTGAGGGGTTTCTACATGCCAGGTGTCACAGGATGCTGCAGTCACCTCTGGCACCGCTAAACATCAGATTTGATGAACCTCTGAGAGAAGAGCACTCCCATAGTGCAATACAGCTGCTGCATTTGCTTTCAGAAAATGGGAAAAGCAATGCTCTGAGCTTCTGAGGAAAAAAAAAAAAAAAAGAAAAAAAAAAAGTATGTTCAGAATTTAGTTTCTACAGGAAAGGTAAAACTTTTTTAGTCTTTGTTCCAATCCAGAACAAAAACTGTCTGGAAATGTCAGGATTTCCTACAGAGAGAAAATGCCAAGTTTTGACCCACACTAGCTTTAAATTGCTTTATTAAAAACAATAAAACAATAACAACAACAACAAAATATTTAATAATTCAGTTTCAGAGCACGGATTGCTAAATATTCTGTGGAGACTGCAGCTTTAAAGCTCTTGTTCCTTATGAGGATATTTCAAATATCTGCACCCACTTCCTTCACCTGGCAGCTCCCCTCCCCTCAGCGACATGGCTGTGCTGGGGGATATTTCTGCCTATATTATTATGCCTATATATTTCTGCCGATCTGGGGGATATTTTCTGAAGTCCTATTTGTGTGCAAACAGAAAAGGATCTAACTGACTTTTCCAGTACACCTGAGGGAATTAGCTACACTTTTCCTGATAATGTAGAAGGGAGATGTATGGTCAGGTCCTACTGAATGCATGGGTTTCTTAATTTTTCCTAGCATGAAGTGTGATTCTCTCGCTCTTGGCAGGAGACCTGGTTCTCTCCTGCTTGCTCAGGGGCTCTCACTCCTGAGTAAAGCGGCCTCAAGATGCATCTTAGGCTCCATGAAAATATTCTATATTCACCTGCTACCCCTATGAGCAAGGCACTGACAAAGCGAGCCTTCTGCCCTGATCAGAGAAGGTGGCTGATGGGGAGTTAGGGAGTGGTCAGAAAACTGGAATTCATTAATGTGCAATGCTCTAGAAAAAAAAAAAATCAAAAACCTATTTGGCTAGAAATAAACATGATGTTGCAGGCAAGCAAAATCCTTTCCCCTTTGTACATTTTGCCTGAGATTTTGCATGTTGTCCTTGAAGGTGGCAAAAGCCCCCCTCTTCTCCTTCTGTCCTTCCCTAGGAAAAGGAGCCCAGCACTGCTGAGGGCAGCCTCTTCTGCAAGCACCCAGCGCCCTGCTCCGAGCAACCAGAAAGTGGGTGCCTGTGCCTGCTGGTGAGCCTGGGCTCTGGACATCTCCTCTCCACCTCAGCTGTGCTCTCCCTGCTCCCTGTTCTGAAGTCCTGTGTTGTGGTCAGCACAGGTAAGAACCTGTGTGTATAAATAGCTTCCTCCCAGCTGAAGCCGCAAATCTTTTTTTATTTTCTTAATTCAGCAAGTAGGGTGCTCCAGTGGAGGACATGAGTCTCACCTACTTATCACCGTTGTCTGGACATAATCAGATGCTTTCAGTAAAGAAGATCCAGACTCCTTTGTGGACCTTCTTAACAGGTCTTAACTCCCAGCTTCTTGATACCTGCAAGTGAGCAATTCTGCTTGCAATAAAAAATAATCTCCCAAGAGGACCTCTGATCTTAAAACAAACGCTGTCTAATTCACCACTCATTAGGAGTGTATCTGGATTGATTTATTGAGGACTCCTGACCCCAAATCTTTTGAACAGCATTCCTTCACGATTAAGTAGGGAATGGATTTGGGCAACACTTCTGGCAGGCAGACTGGGAGAACACAAGTGATTCTTAAAAACATTCATATCATGTAACCTAATGAAAATATACTACATGTTGGCATGCATTTGGCCCAGACCAGAAAGGATATGTTTTCCAGCCAAGGCTCAGGTAACTTCTGTAGTAAATAGGGCCAGAACAATTCATTAATTATACATATGTGGTTGTCTCACCTTTGTGTATTTTGGAAATATGCAGCCACATTCAATCAATCAGGAAAACGGCAATATCTGGGGGTCCAAAGGAAACCAATGTTTTTGGTAAGTACATGACAGGCCATGGCAGCAGAAAGCATTATATCCTCTAGGGGATCGGTTTCTACTTGCTGCTTAATATTCAAAGAACAGAGAAATGGAAAAAACTATCCCAAAACTCTTTTATAAGTGACTGGCTACAGATGAATGCTTTCTAGATGAGAAAAGCAAACTTTCTTGCTAGTTGCACCCAAGTAATTAAGAGCATGAAGAAACTTGGCCTCTGTTCTTTAAGCATGTAAACAAAAAAAACTTTGAATTTTGTAATAGGAATTAAAAGAGTCCAAATTATAACCTCCTAGCATATGCCTTGCCATTCTCATTTGGCTGCAAAAACAAGATGAAGCCATGGCTGATGCATGGAATGGGCTGTTGGCTGCCTGCCTTGTTTGGCCAATGAAGGTATATGCAGTAAATCTGGTATGTGCCTTCCCTGCTCTTCTGGCTTCTGGTGAGCAGGAGAGTGCAGTATCTGGCTGGCTTGTCTCTCCCTGCAGAGATCCAATAGCAGAGAATTTGCCAGAATATTTGCATGCACATAAATCATTAGAAGCAAATGTTGCTTTAGGTGGCACTTGAACACTAAGCAATGTCATCAGCTCTCATGACTTATCAGAAGATTCCCAATAACATTTTACTCAATATTCCTGCTTTGGAGGAAAAGCAAACTACTATTTTTAATCAGACCTCATGTTTGCAGGAGATTAGAGAGCTGGGGAAAGGCTTAATTAGCGATTTTTGAGGATGTAGACTGGGTTTATCCCAACTGATTTTTTCAGGCACCTAAATGGCCAAACTGGATGCCTGTTTCTGATGGGCTTCTTCTGTGCTTAGCATAGAGCAAGGCCTCACAGAGAGCATTGCTGCACAGTGCTGGCAGATTCCTGTGAACCTGCTCCATCACTCGTGTCTGGACACACAGAATCAAAAGTTTCCCAAAAAGGGGCACGGCCGGGCTGGCTCCTCCTGTCATTGCATCAGGGTTGGCAGGGATGGAGAGAGACATCCCTTGCTCCTTGAGCACCCACATGGCTTGGAAGGGTGCACATATCTCCTTGGGCTTTCCTGCATGCAGGTTCCTGAAACAATGTGTGGTTGTCCTCCTCCTCAAAACATTGCTCCTGGGAGAGCTGACCCTGAATGACGAAGCTGCACGATGTCCTGGCTGCTTGCAGAGAGGTGGGGGCCAGGTGGTGGCTGTGAAGCTGGCTGTGTTTCCCATCCCGCCATGGCTTATCCTGCTCCAGTAGGACTATCAGGCTTCTGAGACACGAGCAGGAGCCCCAGCAGAGAGGACTGGAAACTGCTCACCTCTGCTCACCATCCCACCCGGGGAACAGGACCGCTCTGTGCTGCAGGCAGGGGGGAGGAATCCTGCACTCGGTAGGACCTACACCCCTGAGAGCAACACAAAGCCATTAATTACCTCGCAGTGCTAACAACAGGTGACAGAAAAAGCTTTATATCTTACACCTGCTCGCACGGAAAGTTTGTTCACTCTTCTGAGACCTTTCCAAGGGGCCACACAAGTGGCGAGCCGAAAAAAAAAAAAAAAGCCAGTTTCAGCCAGATCTGCCTCTCGCTTGTGCCTTCTGGATAAAAAAATATGTCGTACATGAAAGAACCCTTTGAAGTGACTGATGTTGATGCTGCAGTGCATTTGGGAGAGCGCACAGAATACCGCTGCTGACGGTGTCAGGCAGCAAGGGGGGCTCTTCCTCCGCCCACGGGGAGAAGCCGAGGATATCTGAGAGCTCGTTCTGTATATCTATATTTAAGGGAGTGGGTAAATTTAGACTCTGCTGAAACAGGAGAACAGTTCGTGACACCAGGGTGAGCAGAGAACAGCATCTGCCTCTCTGCAGTGGGGCTGCGTCCTGTCTCGCAGTGTGTCTGCGGCGTCAGGCCTACCTTTCCCTGGGTGGCTGCTACAAATTACTCCGACTGCGGGGCAGTTTTCTGACATTGGAAAATGTTCTCTGCAGATGCCAGCGAGTGGATTTATTTTTAACCCAAAGAAAATTTGTGATCTAGGGTCTCCTAAATAAAACATGCAACCACCTACGGTAGGTGGTAATTCTAACAGCGATTCACAGAGCTGCCAGACGACCTTTCTTCTCTCGGTGGTGAAACAATTCAGTGTGCTAGAGACAGGGTCTTCCACACAGACTTGTCATAAGGTAATTAGAAAGAAAGGGAAAAAGAGCATCATGAAAAACCAATAAAGAGAGGAAAAAAAAATCAGCTTTGTGTCACGTCCAGAGCTGCTGGAAAATCCACATCATAAAACAGACTGACGGTTGGTGGAAATTTCCTCATGTTAGGGCAAATTTCAAGCATTATTTAGAAAACAAATGCTTAGTCTACCTGGCCAAGGGTGTAACAAAGAACAAAATCCATCCTACCTCCTCCCATCAGACCGAGAGGCGACCACACCACCACCCTGCTGGTGGGCACCCACTGGGGCTGAACCCCTCCAGGAGCAGCTCTCTCATTTGCAGGCAGGCGGTAGAGGACACCAGTGGCACTTTCTTATGGGACAGCAAACAGTGCAGAGGATGGGAGCTAGGGTCACCTGGCAAGGTGCTGGCAAGGGAGCAGGATGGTGCTTGTGTGTGAAGACGGAGCAGGAAAGCAGAAGAGTGAAAGAGATGCATGAGGTCACCTCTGAGCCTTGACCCCGTCATCTTCCTGTTTTAAGAAGGGAAGAGACTGGGGCACAACTCAGCCCAAAGATGAATTCAGTCTGTTCAGCCGGAAGCATTTCCCCATTCAAAAAGTCATGAGTCCTTCTCAAATATTCCTGTGTGATTAAAAAAAGGAAATGCAACTACTTTATAAGTTTGGGGTTATGGGATTAGGCCCGTAACAGTTTAGCTCAGCTTTAGGGGCCTGATCCTGTCCCAGTGAACACGATGGGAGGTCAGTTATCAAGCCACAGGAGGTAAGATAAAGGTCTGTACGAGTTACTATTTTTAACTCTTAAAGCCAGTCTGATTGGGCCCAGCCCAACTTCAGCTGAAGTAAATGAAAGGACTCCTGCTGACTTTAATGGGAGTTGGATTGGCCCTATTGTCCTTTGCTGAGCAAAGTATTTTCAAAAGGTCAGGAGGTGAATTAAAGGAGAAAAGAAACAACTACATCAATAAGCTATATTCAGCGTGCTCACCTTATAAAGAAAAAGTATTGTCTTAGGTGGTGGGAGTAGCTCAAACTAGTCCTTGTAGACTATGGATAAAAAAAAATATGGTTTTACTCAAAAAATTAAAAAGTGAAAATGAAAATTGCTGAGTTCTGACTTGATGATCTCCCAGTGACTTCTATCTGCTCAATTTGCAGATGAAACCAACACCAAAGTTAGATGCCAATCTCAATGAAACCAACTTTGGGCTGGTGTAATTCCAATGATGTTGATGGATTTCTTCTTGACTGACAGTGCTGTGAGAGCTAAAATAAGGTGCTGTGTTTGCAATTGCTGTGGCTGCAGTTTGTCTTGGGCTGTAGACGTCTTGCTCCACTTTAAATATGGTTGCAGGTTTCATCTGCAGATGAAGCAAATTGGTTGTCAAAGTGGCAGGGGAAAAATGAGGAAGAGGAGGAGGATTAGTTAGTGAACCTATTGATGGTGTAAAAATGAGAGCAGTCCACAGCTAATTTTCCAAATGCTGTCTTGGCTTTGAAGGACTGAGAAGACACAAAGGAGAGCAAACCTCCACTGTGTTTTCCAGTTGTGCCTCTGTGAACCTTCTGGGTTTTGACTTACACTTTGGGGCCTCTCCAAGTCTAAAAACTCAGGTCACAGGTTTTATCACCTTATTCAGCAGATGAAACGATAAAACAAAAAGTTGCTATTTTTACACAATACCTTTTCAGAGCCCAGTAGCATCTTAAATTGCAGACGTCTCCCTCAGAACAGCTCTCGTGCACTAGATGTTGGAAGATGCTGCCGACAATCAACTTCACAAAAATTTTTCTTTTCCAGATTATCCCCCTTCCAGAATGCTTTTTAGGATCCAAGCATTATAAAACCTGCTGCCTATCTTGGGAAATGGCTGGAGGAGTTTGGTTTTGATTTTTAGCATTGTCCTCACTAAATGTTTCAGGCTGTGAAATTCAGATAGTCTGCTCTGATATAGGCAGTAGCAATAGGAAAATTAAAGTTTACCCCCCCCCCCCCCATTTATTGCCATTTTCAATATTAAAAAAATTCTCTACCAAGCTGTGATGAATCAGACCCATCTTTCCAGCAGATGGTTAAAACTAAAGGGGGAGAAGGATGGCTTCATTGGGCTCGTCCACAAAGCCCTCCAAGCAGTTCCCTTTGCAGGCAGGTTCGCAGCCCGGCGCTCAGCAGGTTCTGGCCATCAAGGAGCTCACCCTTCCCTTCAACCTTGCCTCCCACCAGGCAGGAATTCAGTGCATGAGCAGAGGTCAGTGTTACTGCCATCTTGCTAAAGGCATCCAGCTTTCATTCACAAAACGAACCACTTTACTGACTTCAGGATGAAAAGCAAGCAACCCGGCAGAAAAAATGAGCAAAGATTCTCTATGAAGTGAGAACCAGTTTGTATAATACCAGTCGCAAAAGGGTTGAATCAGACATTGATATAATATATATTTTTAAGCAGCTTCTTAAGTGAGAATCAAGGAAAGATTATTTTGCCCATGTCTAAGCTTAATGGCACACTTACACAAATAAGATGAGAAACTGCAGCTGCAGAGAACACTTGTGCTGCCTGTTGCAGTTTACAGAACAAACATTTGGGATCTATCTGGCTAATCATGATATATTTTTCATGTAATCATCTGTTTATGCTTCTTTGGTTTATATTTCGTGGGACCGGGCTGTGTGCCAAGGGGCTGGGGGCTGAAGTCGGCAAACACCCCCCAGACCCATGGGACCCTTGGCGGGACCCACAGCCACAGCTGCCCCAGCCCCAGCCCCACATGGGAACAGGACCCCCAGTCCTCCTGCCCCCACACCCCTATCATCCCATCCTTTAGGATGCAGGGTGCTTGGGCCATGTGGATTAAAACCTCCCTTTCTTCCCACAGCCCCTCCTGTGCTGGAGCCATGGGCCAGTCACATGTGTGCAAGGACATCCATGTATGCCATTTTAACCAAAAAACACGTGGGGACTGACCCCTGGACCCACTTCCAAAAACCAGCCTTGAGAGCATATTAAAGCCTCCTGAAATACACGTGCAGCAGCAACCTGCTGCTGCTTTTATAATCAGAAGAAACAAAACCAGGGTGAAATTTTGGCTGAGCAGCCTTTCAGGCGCTGGGAAGGGCTGGCTGCAGACAAGATCTGCCGTCTTTCTCCCATAGAGGGAGCACAGCTTTTCCAGAAGACACTGAAGCAGATGCACTTCTGTGGCCATTGCAAAGTCAGAGATGAAGGAAAGAGAAAAATCCACAAAGATGGGAAAATAGGAAACGGTGCCAAGGGAAAGGAAATGCGGAACGGGCTTGGATGAGCCCACAAACACACAGTCCCATAGCGCTGAAATGCACTCCAGCTGGTTATACTGGTGATGGCCACTGAAGTTACCCATTTTCCTGAATAACAGGCAAATAAATAGTATCATGTCACTTCTTTTTTCTCCCTCAAGAAGCTGTCACTCCCTGCAGCTCCCAGGCCCCACGGTCCATAGGATGGGCCCATGCCCAGGGCCAGGAGGAGCAGTGCCAGCCCCATTCACCTTCATCTCCTCACAGCTCCCTCACGTTCAGACAACCAGGGCCACACCTCACCCTGAAAGCAGTTGGGTTGGGTTTCTGGTTAGAAATGAGGAGCCCTGTGGATTTATTTTTTTCAGTGTTCAGCTCCATTTCCCAGCTTCAGCAGTGTTTGTGCAATAGTCCTGAAAAACTCCTGTTACTTGGAGTGAGTGGGTAGGGTGAGAGGAAGCCAGGAAGACCTCCAAGGCCTGCAGTGGGTATCCCTGCCCTCAATATTTCCAACCTGGAAGGCCGATGTGCAGGGTCTGCAGCTTCTGCAGCTCCCAACAAACCCCAAAGGGCAGTGCTGCAAGCCGGGCTGCCATGGGAGGCAGAAGGGTGGTAAATCTGGTTGAAAAGAGCAAGTAAGCACTTCTCTGGGCAGTCTCTGTCCTCCTGAAGATGTCTGCTTCACCCACAGCCTCACGGGCTGTGACGTCCCAGCTCATGCACTCGTAGAGAAATTATTTTTCATCCTGCATGGAGTTGGTTACATGGTATGAATGGTTCGCTTGCATTATGGACTCTTTCAGCCAGAGCCTGGAGGCCTTTTCCACATTTTGGGCATGTTGTCGCATCAAGGTGGCAGGGTTAGCTGAAGGAGATACAGCTATATCCCAGAGAGGCTGGTGCTTGCTGTGTTGGCAATTTTTTTCCTTTCCCCAGTCATTTTTAGGCAAGCCAGGATGTTCCCATCTCAAATCTCTGTCTAAAAGCAAAGGCCCAAGTTGCTTAATATTCTGGGTGTTGAGGGAAATTCAGATCCCTGCAGTGGGATATGTGCCTACAGAAACTCTTTGTACTATTTGAGACTCTCCATAACATTTGAGTGGATTCAAATTTTCTCTCTCTTTTTACAATAGCAACATGAGAAAGTGCAAAGCCTCACATATCTGATGATTGCACGAGTGGGATTTGGGGTGTGTGGGGGATTATTTCAGTCTGATCTTTCTCCATTATTTTTTATTTAACTCTACATTCCTCTGTTCAGCTCTCCTTCAGCAAGAAGTGCAAACAAAAAGAAGTGTGTTGGGAACAGCACATGAAGGGGACGGTCCCCAGGACACAATGGGTGCTGGTGGCACCCAGAGGAGCCAGCTTTGCTGATGGTTTGGGGGAGGAATGTCCTCGTGTTATGGGATGGTGATAGATAGCCACTCGCCTGTGGAAACGCCAGGTCTGCGCGGACAAAAAATAAATCTCATACAAAATACGTGCTTTCATGGATCATCTAGCAAAGGTGAACTTTTTTTTTTTTATATCGTATTGCACACTAGGAAATAAAAAGCAAACTGCACTGACAGTGCCCTCTCAATGGCAGATCTTTATGTGTTTTCCAGAGTCTTTAATTCTCTTACTTCAGAGCCCTTCTCACTGTGGATTTATGGTATGTTTCCTGCCTCCCTCCTCCTCATCTGTTCCCCCAGCTCTCTTACTTGAACTACTTTAAAGTGACATGCTGACACAAACCCGCACGATGAATGCTCTGGACCGCTTGCTCAGCCTTTGCAAGGGCCAGTAGACACAAAGAGGACAGGAACGTGCAGGTGACATCCTGAAGGATGACCTGAGCAGCAGGGCTCTCCCATCCTGCAGAAACGGCAGTGAGTTTCTCAGCAGCTCCCTGCTGCTGCCTTTCTGCCAGGCAGAGGCTTTTGGAGGAGTTACGGTTTTCAGGGCCGTGTCCGTTCACCTCTGAAATGATGGGGCTGTTCCCTGTAGCCTTCAAAAGAATACAGGTAGCCCAGCTGCATCATTTTAGGTAAATTTCTTGTTCCTCATCAGGGCAGCCATAAGCTAAATCTCAGGTGTTCCCCATGTAAATGTGGAGCCACATCTGGAAAAGCTTCGTGGTGCCAGAGTCTGGACTTCCTCTGTCCCTTCATCCCCACATTCGGAATGCCACAGCTACGTGATGTTACAGTTATTAAAGCCCTTTTCCCTACCTACCAGTAGAGTTTAAAATAAAAAAAGAGTATTTTTCAGCATAATACTTTTCAAATATTTATGTGAAAATATAGATCTGCTTTTTGATCTTCTTGTAAAAGCCCTTGCCAGAAGTTGTCTATAAGGAGATGAAGCATGATAGCATGACTCTTAGAGCTCACTACCAAGATTAGCAAGGGAACAGTTCTTAAAGAGGGCCCTGGAAAGTCATCACAACACTTCAGTGCTGTGGGAGCACACCCTCACACACTTTTGCAAAGCACTGCATATTTGCATTATTTCGAACATCTGCCACCTGCAGTAAAAATAGTCATTGATAAAAACAGTTCAAACACAGTGCAATGTGTTTTGGTCCTTTTATTTTGCAGCACAGACCAGCCATTATTTTAAAAGGATGAAGCACAACTTCCAGAGCTGCAAAATGAATACAGTGCTGCCTGATCAGGTACAGGGGTGACATGTGGGCATTAATACACGTGTGTCATTTCTCACTTTGGGCCTGGTCATCCCCCAAGGCTCTTGAGGATGCACCAGGCCTAAGGGGCTTTGCAGCAGCTTTTCTGGAAGGTTCCTTAACTCAGGCTAACTCACTGACCTAGAAAACACCAGTCCCTTGCAGTATTACAGCTTTGCTCTCAGCTCATCTCTGCATGAATCACAGTTGGAGTCCTGCATATTAGACTGAAAAAGAAATGAGAGGGGATCAGCCTGACTCCAGGGAGACATGGAGGATCCCTGCCGCCACTACTGCTACCTCCCTTCTTGGAGGTGCACTGAGTAGGGAGCCTCTGCCCTCCCAGCCCAGGACATGGCTGCAAGCAACCTGTTGCTGAGCTTTGATCTGTGCATTTTATTTTCAAGAGATTCAGACTTCCACACCATACTTACGCTACCCAGGGAATAAAGGTAAACCCACTTTCAAAGGGACCATAAAATGGGAGAGATGTACAGTCTGCCTGAAATATCTCTCAAGTGCATCACAGCTGTAGGCAGATTTCCGTGGGCCAAAAGCCTCTTCCATGCTTTTTGGTCAACTAAAACTGGATACACATCTATTAACCCAGAAGAACAATTTTCTGAAGAATTTGCTCATGTAAATAGCAGACTTTGTCTTTCCTGTGAGCACAGGATGGAGACAAATGCTCATGAGGTGAATGCTGACACCCACCCAACTTCATTATTAACTGTGGAATAGGCAAGGGGTGAGTAGGACCACATGTCTATAGTGCAAATCTTTGCTCATCTGTGGCTTTGGGGAGGTTTTTGTTTTGTTTTGTTTTGTTTTGTTTTTGTGACATGGCTCTCTGTAGGTGGCACCATCTGGGTATGAATGGCTGAAGCCAGAAGAATATTAAAGAGTTTTCACATCATGCTAACTTGGTACTGTACAGCTGGGATAAGTCTTGAGTGCATGTTTCTTTCTGCAGTTCACAGAAGGGACACTCAGCTTTGCAGTCAATATCAGCTTTACAGTCACTGGAGGCTTTCAAGATGTCTTTCAAGATATTTTGCAAGCATTAGATAGAAGGCTTTTCTTCTCTATTTATGTGGACGGGAAAAGAGAGGCAGAGTGGTGACGTTATGTGCTACAGCACAGCAACTTGTCACTCCCACCAGGGGTGACGTCTCCTCTCCTCTCCTCTCCTCTCCTCTCCTCTCCTCTCCTCTCCTCTCCTCTCCTCTCCTCTCCTCTCCTCTCCTCTCCTCTCCTCTCCTCTCCTCTCCTCCCCAACCTACACACAGCCTGCTGACACTCTATAATTGTCCACAAGTGGGGCAGTCTGAAAGGCACTCTTTGAATCACAGCCTTTCATGTCTCTGGCAAATGGAAAAGCAGACATCGATATATGATGAATATAGTGAGAATTGTATTCTAATTGGAAATAAGACGTATATTACCTTGTACTGGATCAAATAACATGAAGGATTAAAATGGCTGTGCTGAATAATTGAGATCCCAGTTGTATAATTTTTCCTATCATTTTAAAGTCATGCCACGGAACCAGCAATATTCCACTAATAAAAAAAATGTTGCTCATAAAAAGGAGAAATATCAAAGAGCCATCAGTGAATAGGAGTGTTAGAGAGAGATGCAGAAATTTTCCCACTCCTCACCTTTCTGCGTGTGCAAGTACCACGCTATTAAGCTTTGATTCTTTCAGAAAATTCCAAACACAGAGAAATTTGTGGCAAAGAGAAAAGAAATTTGTGGCTGTACTCAAACAAGCACTTCAGGTGTATGGCAGGGCTGGAGATTTTCTCTTTACCCTTCCACTCTGCAATGCCGCATGCAATCGCGGTGCTGTGCAGTGCAGAATTAGCAAGGACTGGCAAAACTCGACTTGATAACCTGAGTAACGGCTGCACCCAGCTGCAAACCTGGGAGTTCAAAACAAGTATTTATGAGGGGTAGGCAAAAATCATCCAAAGAGATGGTTTTCTAAATCTAGGTGTTAGTAAACAGATTCCCGTTTGTCCTCGGTACTGCATGAAGCAAAGGTTTGTAGCCATAGGCACGCCTGAAGCCTCTGTGTCATATTACCAGTAGCTTGAAATTCAGACTGCAACCTCCTTTAAAAGATAGTATTTTTCCAGAAGTGTTTATTTTAAATTTAGAGCTGTTATTGTTATTTCTGCTCAGTGGTGTAAAAGTCCAGTTGGAAGAGTTTTCTTTCCTCTGCATTGAGGTTGAAAATTCCTGGAAAGCCATGACAATATTCAGCATTCATGATTACACCGACAGACATATTTCATGAAAATTGCATAGCCTTTTAATACAGGATTATGAATGAGCTCTAATGTTGAAATTATATTAGATTGAATTTCAGAACGTATTTAACATATTTCCATACAGCAACCTTGGGATGTCTTTTCAATAACAGTGATTATTACGGGCAGGCTGTTTTTTATGAAAACATTTGTTCAGGGTGGACAAGGCTTCCTGAAAAATGTTGTACATCTTTATGGCTGACGTTTTAGTTGTTTTGAATTAACTTTTTTCACAGCCAGAATGAAACGTTTCACCATATAATTCTTCATGCATGTCTTCAAACAAACCTGGAGACTTTGCTGTGAATTTTCTAAACTGTAACACAATCTTGGGTATGAAAATGCTTTGTGAGCTGGAGGTGAGCGTTTTGTCCCAAGTTATCCCGTTACTCTCAAAATATAAATATTCTTAGCTAACGTCCGGCTTTTAAAAGTAGCATTTCCCTCAGCTGATTTGAAGGCATCTCTATGTATCTTCTTGTAAACAACCCCAGCATTACTCTTCTGCTGCCCTTATGCTGCTGTCTGCTTGGCCCACGAATCATGGTGAGGACAAGGTCTTTGGTTCCTGAATCAAGTGGAACAGAGGCCAGATTTTTCTTTTCGTAATGGCAAACACATTGAGATGATGTATTGCCCAGGGTAGCACATGCATTTGGAAAGCAAATGCCAATGGGACAGCCTTTGGGACTCCCAACCCTTGGGATCTGCCTGTAGGCACCTCCCCGTCTGTCCTCATGGCTGCTGACCTGGCATGGCTCAAGGATGGCCACCTGGACCAGTGGCTTAGCTCTGCCATTTTGTCCTTTTTTCCTCCCTTTCAGAAAGTGGCAGAGTTTGTATTCCATTTCCTCTCATATCTGTGGTTTAAAATGTAGTTAACTTGGAGATGTATCCACTAGGTAAGGCTCAAGGTCAGGGAGCATGTGTTTGGCAGCTTATATGGTTCTCTGCCAGGGCTGGTGGACTTGCTTCTCTGTCCTCTCTTGCTGCCTTTAAGAGCACCTGGGTTATCGGGCTGTGTTGATGCAGATTCTTTGCCTCTCATTCACACTGGTGGTGTCAGTCGGAAGTAACCCTACAGAAAACACTTACATTGTGCCAGCACAAGTCACCAAAAGGCTTTCCCTCAGCCATTAGCAAGTTTGATTGCTCTCATTAGTTCGGTCATTGGAGAAAAGAGATGTGTGTTTCCTACACTGGTGGTATAAATGCTCCCCTCACTTTTGTACTACTGGAAGAAATGTGTATTTTCAGGGGTAAAACAGTAATCCATTCACGGCATGCTTCTGAAACCAACCCTATTTTATTCACCTCCCTGAAATGGTCAGAGCTGTGTAACTGGATGCCACAGCCCCTATACTCCTAACACCTAATAGAGATTCTTTGAAGGGATGTTTTGAAGACATTTGAAATAGGAAGCTATGTGCCCTATCCTCACTGCTGTTGTGAAACTCTAGGTGAGCCCACATAGATGTGGATTTTTGTTACAGTTTAACATTGCTGAACACCAGCTTGCTGGTTAAGAATGGGCTGAATCATCTAAAACTGGCTTTTATTTTTGCCCTCTAACTTGACCCACAGAATGCATCTACTAATTAAATATCAACAGGAAACAAATGTCTTTACTGAGTGAAAGCAGTTATCTATGGCAATTTTGGTTTGTGGTGAAAAAGCAAGGATAAAAACAGCCCACAGACAGAAAGTCACATAGACCTGTAACAAAATAATGTTATAAGCTTGTACGTGGCCACCCAGATAGGGATGTAATGGCTGGAGACACAGAGTTTCTCCAGAGCAGATTCAATAACCTCTAGGAGAACACGCCATTTCAGCCGAGCTGTCCTCAGGTAGGACAATTCCCATCCCCTTAAAATGAGCAGACTTGGCCCGTCAGCAAGGAGAAGCAAAGCTCCGCATCCCCCTTGGTCAGTCTCGGCCCTGCGATGCAATTCAAAAGGAAAGGAAAACTGTATATTAAAGTGCTTCCGTTTGCACTAATAGTAGGAACCTTTCGCACTTTTTGTCTTGATGCTCTATATCAACTTCTCAAAGATCCATTTCTTCCATTTCGGTGGTTTTGTGGTTTTTTTGTTTGCTTGTTTGTTTGTTCATTTTCCCCACTACTGACTTAGAAGGAAACCTGGCTTCGAGAAATCCCCACAGCCTGAACAGCTGACCCAAATGAAAGATGAAATAACATACCTGAAGGGCAAAGGGAAACCGACCATCCCACGTGGCTCCTGGGTGTAGGAAAAGTGCAGCTCCTCTACGGCCAACACGCTTTTAGACGTAACCCACTACTGGGCACTGTCTCAACCTTTGACGAAATCACTTTCCACTGTAAACATTGACTGCAGTCAATGCAAAATATTTATTCCTCTCATTTGAGGATCCCCCACATGCTTTGAGGTATTTGAGTTCGTAAGTGAGAATACCAAATATTATTCCTGCTGCATGTACGTCAGTCAGCTCTTGGATGCCCTCCCTCTATGTCATGGTGTCAGTAAGGATGAGTGAAGCTGCCCTTTGGCCAGGCTGCTGTTTGGTTTAAAACATTAAATTTGAGTGTTGCTAAAAGCACCTCCCACCACTGCTGTCCTTGTTTTCCAAAGTAAACAGCCTCTGGCGTCTTGTGACCTGAACAGCCCCAAGTGTCTGACATTGGAAAACAAAAAATATTTGATTTGCAAAGAAAATCTGCAGCCTAAATGATTTGGGGCACTGCTTTCCTTCCTCAGCAGGATGCTGGAATGTCCAGGCTTGGGTAGGATCTGCTTACATGCCACAGAAGTACACAGGAACATATTTGCCCTTTAATGATATATTAGGCAATGGTTTTGAGTTGGCAGGCTACTAAAAGCCCTAGCCAAACAAAGATAAAATCGCAATTTATCAACAGAGAATACTGAATTCATGGTCACTTGTGACTGCTGGACTGGTGCTAGCCCACGAAGCTGGAGTTGGCAATATGGAGACAACAAATTCTGAGGTTGTTTGGATTATTTTTCAGTTTAGGAAAAAGCTTTTCATGTCTTTTTCCTAGAAACTGTTCAAATTAGGAGCTAGGTAAAGTGATCAACTTTCTCAAGATCCTCATCCGTTCCAGCACCACCGATGCTCTCAGGGATACTGTCACAGTGATCTCTGTGAAGTGGCACAACCAACAACTAATTTCACAAAATAAACAGTGAACAGCAAAGAAATGAGAAGGGATGCTGGCTGTTACAGACCCAGCCAAATGTGAAGTGATGCTCTGGAGGTGAAAGGATCTCGACGCCATTACAGACCTTCTAAGTTTCCCAGTCCCAGGAGTGTGCTTTCAAGGGAAGAAAAACCTGTTTCAGATCATGCCAGATATTTTCTGCACTGCCCAGCAGTTATACCTGAGGATGTTCTCCAGATGTTTGCATTTGTATGAAACATACAATAATAAAGCTGTAAACTGGAGGAGACAATAGCCAGACTGCAGAAGAAGGAGCGGCCTGGAAAAACATGGAAACTAACTAGCCCACACACAAAATCAACTTGTTCACTTTAATGGGATGATAAAGACACATTTTATTTGCTTTTCTAAAAAACTACTTTTCCCTGCAAAGTGGGCAAACAAAAATTGCCAAGGTTCTTCTATTGCCTGTAAGGGATTGTTTGGTTTTGGGGAACAGCTAGTCCTTGCACCGGGGCAGACAAGAAGGGAGACGTATGGAGTCTGAACAATGTGAAATCCCAGTTCTGACAGTTTTTAGACTACAGTGAGAAAAAAAAAAAAAGAGAAAAAAAAAACCCTGTATCATTGTCTGTAGTGCCAGCTACTGAAAAACAAAAGAGAATAAAACCCCTGCAGCAAGTGAAAAGGAAGGTGATGGAAACAGACCTGCTGCATGAGGACAGTAAAACTTTCTGGCTAGAAGTTAGACCTCCGATATCATCTGTACCAAAGCTATAAAGAGCACCAAATGAGATTGCCCTGGCTAAGACATCTGCAGAGTGAAATGTCTTCAGTGTTTGAAAGCTGTCTAATAAGAGGTGAATAAAACAGGAGTTTGAAACTGGAAGCGTTTTCTTTTTTATTTTCTGGAACCGATTCTCCTTTTCTAGTGGCCTACGTTGGCCAAGTGAAAGGTCTAAGGCTGGCTACAAGTCCTAGGAGGTCTCTGGGGAAGGTCTCTGAGTGTACTATTTCTGCTTAATTTGGGCTGCTCCAGCATGTCCTGATCCCAAAAACATGTGGACATAACTGAGACCTTTTTGCTTAGTACATTTAATATTACACTGGTGGCCTGTATAAGGTTTTCAGGATGTCACATGCCTCTGCTGCATGGGGTTTGGTCATTCCAGTGATTTGGCTGATTGTAGTGCATTTAGAAGTACTATCTTGCTTTTTTTTTAAATAAATAAATTAAAAAAAATCATGGCTTTGATCTGAAGAGCAGGGTCAGGCCCTGAAGTGTACCAGTTCTCTTTATAACAAGGAGGGAGTGAGCCAGGGTGGAATGCAGCTATTCAAATATGCAGGTTTAAACATTTTTGCAGGTTTATTTTGGTACCTGTAGGTGGCCTCATTTTAATAGTCAATAAACCAAGAGCTATCAGTTCAATGAGCTAAGCAATGTTTTTTCTTGTTCTACTGAATTTGGAAGCTGATGAATTTGCTTCCAGAGCCACTTAATGCTTGCCCTTTCTTTCTGTATACAAGTGGGTACTGGATGCACTGATTTTAATGCCGTAAGTACAGGCATCTGCTTTGTTTGCATCCTTATAATCCTTCAAGGATGGGAAGAGTGAGACCTTGAAAGTCTGAGTTAGGACCAGTAAAGTAGCCTGCATCATCTACTTCACATCCCCCTCACAGAACACAGTGGAAGGAGCAGAGAACTCCTGGCTGTGCACTGACATTAACCACAGGCACTTTGTAACATACTTAGCAATAAGAAAAATGAATATAAATCACATATTCTATGAGAAAAGGCTTAACCTCATGCTTCACCCAATTCGGTTGTCTAAATGGACTGAAAAACAAGGCTAAATGAACTGACTGAGATGTTTCTGTACCATCAGGAGACTACCAACAGCTGCACTGTGCATGGTGCTTGGGATGATGTGTCCTTTTGCATCACTCCAACAGAAGTATCAACTTGGCACGTTGTCTTATTTAACCGAGGAAAGAAGCCATTCTTTGGAGTGAGGAAGAGAGGAAACGAAATGGGGCCTAGCTAGTGGCACAGACCACTCCACTTTGGGCACTGTAAAGGGGACATTAACATCTTGTGCCTCATGCTAGCATGTTGGGTGGGCCCATGGGTCAATGCCACCTCTGGCACTGGGCTGAAGTTGGGTGCTTCAGCTTTACCTTGCCTTTTAACAAGAGAGGACAAAGCTTTCAGACACCACTTACCTGCGAGTACAAATGAGAGGCCGATGCAGTTCTTCACAAGCTCCCTCTCCCTTCTTGGAGCGACATCCTTGCTGTATAAACCCGGATGCCAGTCTATCACTGCCCATGCAGGGCATGCGTGCTGTAGCTGCTGTGCTAAGTCCCCAGTTTTAACCACATACACATAGAGAGTATTTTTAGCACAGCAAACAACCCAGAGCACCCAGATGTGTCCCATTTCAGCAGGTACCAGTTAGTCCATCAGTCCAGGAGCATCAAACCATCACAGGTCTGAAAGGGAAACACAGGCAAGAGGCAGAGGCTAAAAGGGATTAATTTTTGGACTAATGAATATTATATTAAACTGCTAAAATAAATCTGCAGTGTGTCTGAGGACACCCTGCAATATTTAAGGCCAATTAGCATGTGAATCAATCTTGCATTAACTCCCAGGTCCCCACGAATATAACCATGAAGCAGGTTTGAAAAGAGCCTGCAAGCTCTTCCCTTCCCTTGCACCCACCTTTAAAGCCTGCTGCTGAGTCGATTTACTGAGTGGCACTACCCTGCTGCCCACAGGGCATTCCCAACCTGCATCCTTAGAGATGAAGCCTTGTCAAAACTCAGCTTTCCAGCCAAATTTCTTGTTTGCAAACCAAGCCCAGGCACCACGGGGCTCCTACAGCTTGTCTGCCACTCGCCAGCCCTCACACCAAGTCATTCAGAAGCGGCCAAATCTTTTGCTAAGGTGAAAGCTGAGCTCTTCTCTAAACATTTCCCTCTCTCTGCTGGGCCTGGATGCTTGTGATATTTTCCTAGAGGCTGGTAAGTGCGAGGCAACCTGGTACCCTGTGGTTCTGTGCCCCTACCAGAGAGCTGCCTGAGATAAAGGGCTGCTATCCAATACTCGCAGTTAAGGGAAAGCAAGAGAAAGCTGCTCCCATACTGCAGCTACGGGCACATAAACCTGCTGGGGAAAAAAAAAAAAAAAAGCACCCCACAAATAAACAAACAAACAAACACAAAACAAAACAAAACGCAAATACATGCGAAAGGAGAATGAAATTATTTATAAAGAAATTTATTTTCTATTTGTGTACAACAAATATATGAAACAAATCTAATTTGAAAAATGTATATTTGATTTCTTAAAAGTATTGAACTCTTAAGGAAAGGTTTTCGTTATTAAAAAGGTACTGAAGGCTAAAATTATACTTGGATAGATATATATGCGTGTACGTATATATATATAAAAAACATGTGCAATTTTTTATATATATAGTATATATAAATAACATGTGACATGATGTTTTAAGGTATGCTATTTAAACATCTGAGTAACAATAGAGATATAAAATATAGTTTGCTATTTCTACAGAATTTGCATTCAGTTTTCATAAGCATCTAGACAGTGCAAATTGTAGATACAGAAATATTCTCCTGCTATTCTATACATTGTGCTCAGCTCCCAAGTCTCCTCTGTCATGATCATAACCAGACTGAACAAAATTTGGAGGGTTCAATACCAGCCCTTACTAGCGTCTTCGAAAAGCAATAAAAGGAAATCTGTCTTACCTTGACCTGTGCTATGCTATAGTTTGCGCACAAGAGAGAACAATGCATTTCCTATGTTAAATGGTCTAACTCCCACAGATCACATACACCTCACCATATTGACTCATTTCATTGCACTCCATATCCTGCAAAAATAAATCTCCTGTAGGACAGCATACATTACTGCATACTGAAGTTTAAGTAATATATTTCTTTAACATAAGGCAGAAATATACTGAAATTTGATAACACTTAAATCCAACAGCAATCTGGAATTAAACCACATTTATGTACCACATTTTTATAGATGCTGCCTTTTTTACGTTTATGTCAGAAAATATGGTAGAGAAAATCTACTTTACTTTAAATAAAAGCGAGGGATAAGAGCAGTCCCTCTCCAAGAGATTGCTAAAAAGCAATGGGACCAGGAGAAACGCAACTGCCTTGAAACAGCCAAGGTCAGTCGGCATCAGCCTCTCCTCCTGCTGATGAGCAATTCCTTGCGTGACACCTGGGGGAATACTCACGCAAGTAGGTGCTCACCACCACAGAGCCCGAGTGCTTCAGCTCTGAATATTTATCATCTTTAATTATTTGTATCTATTCTATGTTAAGGTACTGTATGCTTTTTTTCATGCAGTTCTTATGTCATCAAAAAAAAAGGTGGTTCTGGCCTTTCTGCATGCTTTTACAGTTGCTATATTTTAATTGAAGGATGTTTGTACTTTAGGTAATGTGTTTATTATCACCAACATAAAAACCTCAGTCCTGCTTCCATAAAACTCTGTGGTTGTTTTGCACCTCCTGGAAATAAAATTAGATTCGAACATGTTAGTTACGCAGTTTGCTAATAAAAGTAAATACTATATTCATTAAGTCTCGCAATACTTCAAGGCAAAGCGGTGTCAGCAAATACTGTGTATTGCGGCTTAAATTAGAGCATTATGCACAATTTGAGGCAAACTTATCCAACAAAATCTAAAAGCAGCTGTGTAAAGCATCTTATGGGACAGCAAATTTCACTACGTGAAAATTGTTGCAGCTCTGACAGTTTTTTTTCATTTTTTTTTCTTAAATCAACCCCCTCGCTCATGTCCTGCGTCGCAGTTGCCCAAAACAAAGGCTGTGCCCTTGCAGGCAGTACGCATCCAGGCCAACTAAACCTTAAAACTCTATGTTTCCAGAGGGTCTCCCTCTTCCTGCTGCATTCTTAAACTCCCTTGTAGCAGAAGCTGTCCTGTTTCTGAAACCTTGACGAGATAAAGAGCCCAGTGTCATTCTGCATCTTCTTCAGTTCTCCAGTTTATCTCTGCACTTGCCCATATAATGGCCCCCTGCAGATTTCAGCTTTCATTCAGATTTCAGGCCTCAGAAAAAGACAGTCTCATTAGTAGCCTGCATAAGTGAGCCTTACTAGTTAAAACCTTGATTTAAATACCAAACAAAGGGGAAAAAATAGATGCTGAGACAATGTTTACACCCTCTCAACCACACCCTTGAAATGTTGGCAGGGAATTAACCAGAGGATGGGCTTTACATCTGATCCATCTCTTCTAGTTGGGAAGGAACAGCCATAAATACAAGTTTTTGCAGGGTGCGGCTGATACCGGGAGATGGCTGAATACATATGACCAAAGGCTGCATGCCTCACAAGTCAGAACAAAGCATAGATGTGCTGGGAATTCAGGATTTCTTATGCCCAGAAGTTTCCTATAAGCTGGAGATAAACACAATTCCCTTCTCCCACACGAAAAGGATTACTGTTCAAACCTAGAGCAACGCAGCACTAAGGAGAAACTAGTAACTCATAGTGCCAAAGCCTCTTGAGTTAAGGGTTCCTTAAAGCAATCTATTAAAAAAAATAAAATAAAAAAAAAGAAAGAAAAGAAAGAAAAAAGAAAACCTGTGGAGTCAGTCAACATGTTTTTCAACCCAATTATATAGTAAAATGCCCTGGCAGGCAAGGCCTCAGTTCCAGAAAGGAGTGGAAGAAAAAGGATGGTGCAAAATTCTTCCTTCATACATTTACACATTCTTAGGATATAAGGTAGCAGGCAACTTAGCAAACATTCCTTGTAAGTTGTGTGGGATCAGAGCAGCTTTTCGTGGGGCTTGCGCTGTCCTACAGCTCAGCTTTGCCTGTCGGGGCAGGACTGGTGCTACTGCTGCCTTCCCCGGCATTGTTCTTCTCTGCTGGTTTGAAGGACAAGGAAGCGGAGTTTGTGCAGTACCGTTTGCCAGTTGGACGAGGTCCATCATCAAAAATGTGCCCCAGGTGAGCCCCGCACTGGAACAAAACACAATAGAGGATCACTGGGTTTCTGCACAGCTCGGTGGCGTCACAGCAGCGTTAAGCAATGCCAAGCAGCCGCTTCCAGGAAAGCACGTTTTGGTGCCTACATCGCCCTTACAAGTGGGATGCACAACCCACATTTATTGACGAGACTGATCTGGGAAGATGATCTTCTGAGATACCACCGGCGCCTAAGACTTAAAGCCCGAATTTCCTGTGCGTTTCACATCGTGTCACTGCACGTCTTCAGCTGGGCCTCGCCCACCGCTCGCCCCACGCTACTTTCTGCAGTGTGGGGGGGACAGGGCCACGTAGCTGAGCAAACACTGCTGCTCCTGCCTGAGAGAAAGGCACAGTCCTCTGCTTTACAGAAGAGTACAACACTTTGAAGAAGCCGATCCAGTTGGTCCTTATGCAGAAATTAGGATTACTCTCACTGCACATTGCGGCTGACAACATAGCGGGATAATAAGAGCTTCTTATAATTAGTCACTTGAATTCCGCAAGTTCATTTTTACAGCCTGCCGTGAGAAATAAAAAAATAAAACCTTGCACTGGAGAAATATTTATCTTGAACAGGAAAGTCATGCTGCTTTCCTAAAGAGCCTTGGCCTTTCAAGTCAATAGCTGATCTCAGTGAGAGCTGGAATGATGTAACCAAGATCACAGCGCTGTTAGTGGGCTCGCAGTCAGACAGCAAAAATTAAGGACTGCAAATTATTCTTAATGTTTAATTAATTCATAGCATCCCAAATACATAGAGGCAATACTGATTGCTCTGAACTGTGAATGAGTTAGTGATGGCAACTCTGTACCCTGCAGTTAACGTGCTGCTAATACTCTCCTGCTGTTACTGCTTTTAATTCATCAAGGCAGCAAGAAGGACGTCTGCAGACCCAGGTAAGGTCTTGGGTTCAGACTATGCTCTCTCAACAGATTCAAAGGCTAGGGGAGGCTCTCACACCAGCAGGGAGAGACAGGAGCTCTTTGGGCTTAATGGCAGCTAAAGCAGTCTCATCGAACCTTCAGCCCGACCCGCACGGCCACGTCCCAGGGCAGGCTCCCCGCTCCTAGAGATAAGCAGCTGGCACAGTGTGGGCAGCCAGCCAGGACCCCAGAAACACACTGGGGAACACTTTTAAACTGTGGCATCAGCAGGACAAGCTCCCCAGGGTGATGGGAAAGGGCACGGATGACTCTGGGTTAAGAAGCAGCTGCTTGGCTTTGCAAGGAAGGAAGACAAAACAAGGCAAATGGGAAAAGGCAAAGGAAAGTTGCATGGGAAGTACAGAAGACAAAGCCTGTTGTTCTTGAAAGATCACTCTTTTACAACCCTTTCCTCCATACGCCACCTCTTATTTCATTTTCTTTTATACTGGAGGCCCTTTTTGGGCAGTTTTGGCAGAAAACCTGAGGCATTTCTAAGAGTGGAGTTTCTCACAATGGGGCACTTCACCTGATTAAAGCTTTTCCATACCTTGAAAAAAAATCTGAAGAAACTTAGTGTCCCAGAGAGAGCATTTTTCTAAATGCTCAGCATCCTAATTAAATCATCTCAACTAAGAATGCTTCAAAACCTCCTGGCCAGAAGTGTTAAACAGATCTTTTCCAGATTAACATTTACCCAAAGATAAATCATTCCCTCTCCATTGGACAGAAACAGAACAAGAGAAACCGTAGAGAGAAACAGTCTGCAGGAGTAATACACTCCCAAACATATAGACTATGAAGACAATCTATCAAAAAGGCTTTCCTCGCAAAACTTGAAAAGCTGTGCTAGAACTCAAGGTAGTCTCATTACACCTTCTTGTGATGGCAGGATCACACCAGGATTGGATTACTGCAAAATTTGTTACCTTTTGAGATTACCCCTCACCAAAAATTTATGTGGCGATTCTCCCTGTAGAGGGCTCTATAACTCATCTGCCCTGAAAAGAAACGTAATTCAGCCCTCTGTATCACACCATAAGAACACTGGTCCTCAGCTGAGAGTACAAAGGATGAATTGATTTTACCGTCCTCCCCACACAGAGTAGGTGCTGACACTTTTTCTAGGACGTACATACATGTCCGTAAAGCCTCCCCAAAAGAAACAATCACGCGTCGCAGCCTTATATATAAATATCTTGGGCAGAATGCACTGGGACGGTTAAATGGTTAGAGTAAAGCATCTGAAATATGTGTTTAGGAGCAGAAAAAGGGGGGTCACTGCTAACTGTCAGTATGCTTGGATCTCAAGCCTCCTGGTTCTAATATGCTGCAGGGAGGCGCAGAAATTAGCTTGCAGACAGCTGCTGCAACCTATTCAGAACTGTCAGTGTGCAAACAATACTTCTCCAACTACAGAATTTTATTGGCTTTTACAGGTATAAATAATAGTTAGGGAGACCTCAGGGGAAGGAACTCTCGGGCAGGAAAGAGAAAAAAGAGAGAGATGCAACCACTTTTACATTACTCCTCAAATGCATTAGCAATTAACTTCCACCTGCCACTAACCATTTTACCTTTTAAATACATCCCGGGTAATGTGTTTCCAAAAAGATGTAAAAGTAATTTCTAGGATAAGCCCATAGATGTCTTTTCTTTATATCATGGCAGTTTTCCCCCTTCGTTTGCTTTCTATAATGCAGAAGATTAAAAGAGAGGTTTTTTACTCTCTCAGACAGGTGGAAGGACTTTTAAAGAAAAGCAGCTACTTTTTCATCTGCAAAAGATTAATAAGGCTTTGGGTGTGGGAGAGGGTACCTCCCTCCAGTTTTACTAAGGCCTGCCATAACAATCCCCGTGCATTTCCAAGCTGCAGTAAAATTGTGAGTTTTTTTTTTTTTTTTGCAGCTGCATGTGCAATTCACATTCTTAGGGCTCCAAGGAAGGGAGGAAATGGTTTTGTTATGGATACACAATGTGGTGGTATTAACCGTGCTGAGCGGTGGCTGCAAAGATGTTCACCACTCCTCGAGCTATTTTCCTGTGTGACTTGATCATCTGTGGCGTTATTGCACCAGGAAGCCAGCATAACTGCTCGGAAGTTGCCAATGGATTATATAGCAACTTTGGTTGTATTCTTTTCTTAATGCTGTAAATTCAGTTTTTGGTTTTGATCCAAGTTTATGGTGTCTGTATGTGCCTGCTGCTAATACTACGGGTCTCAGGTCTGCTAGCGCTGTTTTGTTTGGCAACAGGTAAATGGCACTCCCAGATTCCTTGTCCTGACCACAGGCTGCCTTGGGTTCGCTCTGGTGAATTGAGGAGCTGTGGCCGTCTCTTGGAGGGCATCAGCAGATACAGGCTCAGCAGGTTGGTAGCACACTTGTTTCAGCACTGTTCATCCCCGCTAAGCAGAGGTGAAGGAAGTGGGTTACATTTTGTGTTATTCCAGTAATCACTGGTGAAGCGAGAGATTCCCAGCCTGTGGGAATTTAGGGAAATGGATGTTCCAAAAAAAGTGTTAAATGGATCTTCATTCTCTTCAAGAATACCCTAAATATAAAAACTACAGAATTGCGTAGTACACGAGATACTAGCAGACATGCTGTACTGGGCCAGACCCTCTACCTAGACCGAAGTGAGTGGATTCTCCATAAAGATGATGTTGCTCGTTTTCAGGAAGCTTCTTAACTCACTCTAAGCATTTATATACGAGGACTGATTGGCAAGTAAGGATGAGTAGCATCAGTGCCAAAATCAGTTATCCCACCACCAGTGCTGTCTGGGAAGAGAACAGCGGATTCACATGGCCCAGCTGAAGCTACTGCTTCTCTCAGAGGAATGTGAGCATGTGGAGCTAAAGGGCTGCAAGCCGCTGGGTACATCTGCCAAATGCCAGAGCAGCAGCTTCTCCCTCTGCTAGGTATTGACCACGCCATACCCTTCATGGAGAGGAAGGCAGCACAAAGGGTGGGAGCAAGTAGAATGAGACAGATAACGGAAAAATTGGGCATGATTTGAATGACTACTGACTTCATTATTACGGCAGACAGGATTGTTTGAGGCAGCTGTGAAGACTGAGCTGGGAATGAGCGCTGGGAATGAGTTAGCACTGCTGCGTGGTAATGCACAGTGATGGAATCAGCACACAGGCAGGCGCTCTGCTGCTTCCAGCTCCCATCTCAGCTGCTCACATGTGCAGTCGGTCGGCCGGGCGCAGGAGTTCCTTTGAAGGGACCCTCTTCAGGAAGACAATTTCTTTAGACTCAGCGCCGAGCCCGGCCATTTACATCTGCTCTGTTAAATCTCACCCGAGACAAGGACGCGAATTCCAACGAGCCCTTTGTGCCTTTGGCTCGTTCCACCCAGCTGTTATACCTAGGACTCATTGTGCTCTCTTACAATGATTGCTATTTAATGGAACTGAAAGGTTTGCAAATCTGAGGGAAGTACAGCGCTCTGTAATGATTTTTGCAGCCTTTGCCATCAGAACGGTCTTTGTGTGCTATAAACTAACCTGACTGCAGGATATTTCAATCCGATGCATCCCATAGGAGAAATCATCAGTGAGAGTAATTGCATCGGGGCTGATCACATCATAGAAGGAAGGCCAACCTGGAAAAGAGGAACAAGATAAGTAAGAAAAGGTGTCTTTGTGGCAGATGGCTCTGTAAAAAGCAGAGACAGAAACACACTTTGAAAACTGTTTATTTCACTCCAGAGCTCCCGAGTCAGAAATAACTGAAATGGACATTTTGGATCATAAATCATTTAGGTATGTTGGAACATTTTCCCCCAAATACAAAGTCCTTTACTAAGCTGCCACTAGCTGCCCATCTTCCATCTCAACAGAGACTCCTGCACACCTCTGCCACCTATCAGCCAGTAATGGCCACCTATCAGCTTCTACTCTTCAATGCTTCCTTGCCAGGTATCCCCCTCTCCACAACACCAGCACAAAGCAGCTACCCCATTAGACACCCATTACACGGCTGGAACTTTTCAGCCACCCCTCAAAAAAATCACATCATAGGCTCCGTTTCCTGAAGCTGGGTTCCCACATAAGAACCTGATAGGCCTTAAGGTTGTGTCAACATCTACCAGTGCCCATCCGAAATCCCACCAGATATCTGTCCCTCTCGGCCAGTCTCTTGCCAAATATTGCAACATGCAGAGATAACTCCTGCTCTCTGTGTATTACACACATGCCCACGCAGAGAGAACTTCCTCGTTTGTTCCCCTAATATCTGCTAAGCATTTGCTACAGATGATTTCATAAAATGACTTGCAATAAGCTATAACAAACACAGCAGCAGCTGTGAATCACTGCATGCAGATGAGTAAAGGATGTACGCAGCTTTCCATAAGTAACAGGAGTAAAAGTTCCTATTCAGTAAAAGGAGGTGTGGAAGCCATCAAGTTTTCTGAATGCGGGTAAGGAAAGTGTGTAAACTGGAATAAAAAATAGCATGTCTTCATTTGTATCGTAAGCCATTAAATGGTGAAGAACACTTATTAGGATGCAAGCATAGCAGACATAAATGTTTAAGAGATGCTCAGAAGTGCATTTCTCTCTGTACACAAATAGTAGCATTCCTAAGCCTGCAACGTGAATGCACTGCAGGTCCCAAGTCCTATGCTCCTAAGGAACCTACTGGCATCACAAGTGTTTCCCCCTCCAAAATTCACTGCAGAAGCAGAGTCATTTCCTTCCCTCAAAATACTGCAAATGTAAGAGACAGCAGATGGACTGAAGTGCAAGAACTCTGAATGGGGAAGATATCCCACAAGACAGGAACTCAAAACAGTGCAGAAATGACAATCAAAAAAAAATTATAAGTTCTTCCCCTCATGCAAAATATCCCTGCCAAACAAATACCTTCACAAACAGAAAAGGAATAAACATACGACAAGTTTTGCAGAAGAGGTTATCCCGTTGACAGAAAAATTGATGTCTCCTAATTGGTGGCACATCTCCAACATCATTCATCATCTCAGCTGGGCCTCTGTCTAATGAAAATCAAGGCCTTACAGAGAGCTGGTCAGAAACTTTTTGATGAAGCACTTTAGTTATTGCAATTTAAATATCTCGCAAGCCAGGCATATCTACTTCTCAGTTTGTGTGACGGCAGAGGATTTCCAAAGACGGACCTGCTTGGAGCAACCAGCTATCTCACCGTGTAAAAGCATTTGGAGGAGGAACACTGCAGTGCTGCAGAAATTCTCGGAGGCAACCCTCCCTCCTCCATAATAGCAGTAAGGGGGAAGCTTCAAAGGCTGCTGCACAGAGATTGAAGCAATCTGTGTCTTGCTGAGAAAATTATCTTGTGAGAAGGGTTTGGAGGAGATGTGTTTATGTCAGCTTTGACATTAAAGAAAGACCATCTATCCCCCTTTCTCCAGACTTTTCCTTTTGGTCTTCCCATTCAGCACAGAAAAAAATTATTTGCTTTGGATGCATTCCATGCGCTTTTAAAAAGTGAAGTCATCTGAAACCTATATAAACAGTCAAGCTCCTCCTAAAGTAGCCTTTGTACCCAACAGGAGTGACTTCAGCTTCCTTCTACACATGCACATGTTCCAGAGGCTCCGCCATTGCCACATGTTCCCCAAGACAGGGACTAGGAAACAGCCTGTGCCTCCACAGGGCAAATTTCCAATTCTCAGCTATGCCATCTCTTCTGGAGTACCATCACAGACCAGGCACCAGCATTTCTGTGCCCAACCAACAAGTCCATGAGGGTTGACTGAAACCTGATCAAACCTGCAACAGAGAAGCTCCTGAAGGACCCTGTGAAAGACACAGTCAGTCAGCCCTGAGGGGATGACAAGTGAACTGCTCCTTGTGCTGATGAGCCAGAATCACCAGGAAAACCAGTCCCCCTCTGCTGTCTCATTTCCCCCCTTCAGAGTTAAAGTGGAAAACCCATTTGATAGTTTGCTAAGCCTTCTCTGGCCCTTTTCTCTGCTTTAAGAGCTGCCAGGAACAAGCTGTAGAAGCAGTCTGCTCGCCTGCACATTAGGCAACTCCCAGTGATGTTGGAAAACCAACTAGACCCCTGTGGGTTCTTCATACGATCTTTCTTTCTTCCTAAGTGGTGGATGACCCAGCAGTGTCCCCACTTTGCAAGCCCCTGGCTACTTTTCCTGCCTCTCACGGCTGCTGCTCAGCCACTCCTTTCCTTCCGAGCGCCTGTTCCTTCTTGCCCAAAGGCTGCAAAATGGCTGATTCACCCTGTATTTTAGATTGCTGTCGGCTGTGCCCTAATGCTTTGGCCTGCCTTTGAAGCTACCTGGCAGGGCATGCTTCAACGGTGAACTAGGACTGGGGGGAAGAAGACCATTTAGGAGCTCTTCTGCTTCTACTGAAAGAAAGAGCAATCTCTGGTGCTGTACAGACTGAGCTCTGGAGAAGGCCCTTAAAAATGGCAGTGCTTAGACGCAAACCTCCACAGGTTGCGGCAATGCAAAATAAGAGCCTGTCGTGTTTGTGCTCACTCTAGTGACCCTTTATATGGGAATCGGACCACTATGTCCTATGGGCCAATTCCTGCTATGTTAATAAGACAGACACACAGGTGAACAGTTATTCAGATCAATAGCAGGTATCCTTTCTTAGACCTAAAATAAAGGAATGACATTTTCTTCTCTCAAGCACCAAAGTGAAAGGCATGGTGGAAACTGAACATCACTGACAGATCTTTTCCACTCGATCCTGCAGGAGTAATAGAAGGGATCTCGTGCTGCGGGGCATCACACATACCACGTGCATCTCCTTCTGCAACCGAAATGCTGAAGCTGGGGCAATGCCCGAGTAAGAAAGCTACAGCAAACGGTGTGCCTACCATCCGGCCTCTTTTGTGCTCTCCTGGTAGAGAAATGAAGCCCCAGCTGGAGTAGGTCATCTCATCCATGTTAACACGGGGAATTCTAAAGCACCTTTATCCTATGGGCTACTCCAGGACTGTTTCTTGGGACAACGCTGACCTCATGCAAAAAAGAAAGACGTTTTGTTCCTGTAAACATTTGGAACAGTCTAGCTGTTGATTGATTGATCAACTTTAGAAGCATCTCAATCATCCTTCCAATTTCACACACATTTTGTTGTACTTAGACCTCCAACTTCCTAATAAATGGATGCGAGCAGTTAGACATCTAACTGTTAAAATATGAGCCTATAATTATTTGCAGAAGCAAAACGGCAGGCTGCTTTTGAAAATCGGCCCTGCTAGGCCATTTTTCCCCCTCTCGTGAACTAATATTCCTTTTGACATTTTTTTTTGAACAGCACAATTGCAATCCCAAAGCATCTAATGCTCTGACATTATTCCCATTTCATACACCTGCCGAATGGAGACCTCCAGAGTCTTTTAATAACTGTGATGTCTGTAGCTATGTTTTTCATTTTGGAACCCAAAGAGACTAAGTTCAACCTGCATTTTATCATTCTTTGCCGTAATTATTCCAAGCATTTACTTCAGTGAGTTATTTACAGATGGAGAAGTAGGGGGAGATGGAAGATGTTAGAACTACCAAATGACACCAGATGGAAAAGAGGACCTTGACCTGAAAAATACCTTAGTTCTCTGATGTGCTGTATTTTTAGAATTCTGATTCTCTTTTAACCTAATGCGGATTAATGAAAACCCAAAGGCTTTTTAAGGTAGAGGTACATCATTCATCTTCACTGAGAAAGCTATGTCTGTGTAAAAACATAAGGATATAGGATTAAAAAAGGTAATAAAGCTTCTGCTTTGAAACTGCTGTAAAGCTGAAGGGCCTTCACTTTCTTCTTTCTCACAGGTTTATTGAAACCGAATCTAAAAAACACAGGCATCCACAGCTGTAACTTCTCACAAGTTTAATGCGGAACTACAAAGTGACATATTCCTGTTATGCACCATGCCTGTGCAAATGCAGGGCATTTTTTTTGCCTAACCTGCTGGGTTATTTTTCATAATATCTCCACAATGATGAATGCATAACAAATATTCTTAGTTACAAATATTTTACCATCAGGTACCACTACTTTCAGTGGAGGTCCAGCTGTAGCTAGAAACAGACTCAGGCACAGAAACACTGGTGTTCACCAGCAAATGGCTGGACATGAGATATGTAATTCACTGGAAAGAACACAACTGGTCCTTTCCAGCATCATCCAGGCTTAAGACAAATGACATGGTATTGTTTTTCGGCAGAACATGTGGAGCACTGCAGTGATAGCTAGGTAGGGAAGCAGCCAAAGACAAAAAGCAGATTAATTTTGGAAACAAAAATAAGGATAAGGGTCCTCTCTAACACACTGTCTCTAATAGAAAAGTTGGGCTACCACAACAGGTAAACAGAACGCTGTGCAAAGGGAATTTTATAAAACAGCTGAATTCCTAGCAACAGCTTTTATCAGATAATCATAATCTGTTTGTTTTGTGTGTCTGTTTCTTTATGTTTCTCACTTGGGAAAGAAAAAAATGGGAACCATAAATAAAGGTGGTGTTTGTTTTCATTCACGACTGCACTCCGAGCATCAAAACAACTTTCTGTGAAACAGCATATGCAATCCAGATTTATTCCTTTGTTAGTGGGAGAAGGTTATATTTGTTTAAAGTGATTGTTAAGAGAGATCTGACACTTAACATCTAGAATTTCATTTGACATCTGAATTTTTCAGAACGAGAGTGACCCTGAAATCTCTTGAGCAATGGAAGCATGGGGCCTGTTCACTTCAGCAATTAATAACTGTATCACAACACGGCTATTGCCATAACTGCTTCCTTAGTCCTTTCACTGTGCTCTAAAATACTGCTAAATACAAACTGACTGTTTTAGAGGCTTCCTCTAAAACACTTTTGACATCTCCAGCATCTGGGCTGCTGTTAAAATCAACAGGTAGGCAGGAGCTGGGATCTTCCTCAAGTCTTCTTACAAAGATTGAGTTACTAATGGTTTCTTTCTTGGTTCAGGTTCAACAAAACTACTGAACCTAACTCACTTCCTCCCAAAGGATGGTTTTCTCCCCTCATCTGAACAGTGTCTCTTGTTACTTTAAATCACGGCTAATGTTTTTAAAAATATATCTTACACATAAGTCAGTTGTAGATCTTCAGCATCAAAGGAACCAAACAGAATCATGTGAAGCGGTGTAACCTTAAGCTATAATTTTAAAATGCCAGTAAGAAATGTCTCAAATACTTTTCAAAATTTACTGTTGACCTAGTAACCTCAGTCCAAAACATTCAACTTCCAATACATGTTTTTATTTTCCTTCCAAAAGCAGTATTGGTAAAACAAATGTACGCATCGAGAAGTATCTTGCAATCTGTATACTTATGAGGTATCTGCACAATTCACTAAAATAACAGAAGCTTTCATGCAGGGTGAGTAAATTAGAGTAATAGTGGAGATGGCAAAACTTCCAATGGAAGTGATTTGACAAAAATCTGAATACTAATGCAATGTATTCACAAAGAAAGGGGAAAAAAAGCCCCAGTAAATGCAGCCCTGTAATAACCAGCATCCGGCACTGAAACAAGCAGCAGTCGCAGATGAAGTACATATTTGAAAAATTTGTCATGGGGTGTTTCAAGTGATCAACATCCACAATTTGTTTTAGACCTGTCGAAATATTTTCCTATCACATGCATGTCTGGGAAACAAAGTTTGTAAAGAACAGCCAGAACTCGGTTATATATTAAAACTACAACTGCAGAGACGGAATTCTGACAGAAAATTGTTTTTAACTCCAAAAATAAAAAAATGCAGCTTGTATTTTCTTCCTTTTGGAATTCTATTCCTCCTGCTGAGCAACACGCCCATGTCAGTGAGCGCTATAGCAGACAAACACCCTCCTCATTACCGCTGGACAAACAGGCTCTCAGTGCAGTTGTAAAGCTCTGAAACAAGGGGAAGAGTTACTGCACTGATTAAAAACAAACAAACAAAAAAGACAAAGGCCCCCTTTTTTCTGTTTACTTTAGATATTGAATGAGATGTCTTGGTAAGAGAACTTGGTCACAAGTAACTAAGGAAGGACAGAATATTCTTGGCCATCAAGGAAATCTTTTGTCAGGATTTGGGCCGAGACGGGGGCAGCTAGCAGATGGCAAGGTCTGCCCAAGACGCACAAAGCTGAGTAACAACCGCAGGGTGGAAGTGCAGCCACAAACCGCTGCATCTCCTGCAAGGGAATTTAGTCATGGGACAAAAAAAGTGGGGTAGGGCTCCTTCTGATGCCACCATGATGCAGTGGAGAACAAACCCCTCCTCTTTGCCCTATATTACAGTTTACCAACAGTAGTCCCTAAAGTAGTCCAGGACAGGGGTTTTGTCCCAGTGCACGAACATCTCCTCACGAGCTGCAGGAACATCAAATGCCACGAGGAACCTGGCCTCAAAGCCTTCCTTCACCTGGGGAGCACAGGAGCTGCTCCCTGCAGAGACTCCTCAGCTACAAGTGCCACCTTGCACCCAGTACCCGGGGTACTTTTACTATGCCCTCTGCCTAGTGCTCGGTCTGTTCAACACATGCTTGAATACTGCACGGTCTTGGGCAAAAGGATGCAATGGCAACAAGCAGGAGAGAAAATCCCAAAAGAAGAAAAAAGGAATGATTTGTGGGGTTAGATTGTTTGGAGTTAGTGTTGGTTTGGAGGGAGGTTTAAATCTTTTTAACAACCTCTTATGCAAACAAAAGGAGGTAGGCAGTAATGTTGACTAGAAAATAAAGACCTTTCTTCACAGAAAAGCCTGACAAAAACAATATACATGTGCACGCACACCCCCACACACCCTTTTTCTTTTAAGTTCTCTGTGGAAAACTTCAGCTGTACTTTGAAAACTTCTGAAAACCGAAACTATTGAAATGGAAAAGTTCATATTTCAGATTATAATGTTCACCTTCTGTTTTGCTTTCTGTTAGTTTCTAAAGCAAAGCATGCCCTTTCTGCTAAACCCCGTATTTTCTTTCAAGAAAGATTTCAAAGGAAAACTTTTCACAGCCATTCTATGTGGCCGGTGACACAGTCCAAGGAAAGAAACAGCCTGGCAAACCGCTTTAAAAAAGATGTCATGAGGAGCTGCTCTCTTTAATACTCTGCTGTGGGAAACACAGCGTGCCTGCGGAACCACTTGAGGACTGACAAGCACTCGCACGCTGCTCCAGCTCCACACAGGTCTCTCCATGCTATTCCTTATGTGACTGCATCCTTGATCTTCTTTTTTCTTCTGGATTAACCTTCTGATCTTTTTGACTCGAATAAAGAAACGAAATAAAACAAATGCACTGTACACAAACCTCTCAAGATATGGAAGTCATTTCCAACCTAAGCTAAGAGCACTTGTAATTAGGTACAGCACAAACCGTCACAGTGGAAGTCAATTATACTCACTACATGTTTTTACAAACAAATAATATCGGTTTATAAACATCCAGCTCACTTCAGGGTTTTGTTTTCTCTTACGCTATTCTAAGAAAAGATATACCTAAAAAGGAATAATTGGCTTGGAAAAGAAATCTGGTGCAACAAGCAAGAGGAGAAATAAGAGAAGATTTAGAGAGAATCAGCAAAAAGGAAATGGGCCAGTGCGCAGGAGGAGATTGGAGAGAGGCAAGAAGCTAGGAGTGGGAAGGCAGTCTTTGAGTAGATGCATTCAAATATCTAAAGGAAAACACTGTACTCAGGAGAATTTCTTCTGGGGATTGCCATTATGCAGTGCCTCCTACAGCACTAGGCTAGCTGTCCTGTAATATATGTTGTCAGCCACTGGACACTTTTGGGATGCTCTCTTCTGTAATACTGAGTGGCACTCTGAATTTCTGCCTCCGTGGGCTCATCTTTCTCTCTCCCACAACTCAGGTGGAGCAGAAGCCCCAGCTCAGCCCCACCCATGGCTCATGCACAGACCAGCATGGGGTGCCCGTGCTCAGGATGCCCAGCACAGCCCCAGGTTATACGGGGCCAGATTGTATGGCATGTGTTAGGACCACTGGCCTCACGCAGTAACTCACATCTGGTAACGTGGGTCAGCTGTCAGGCATATCTGATGCTCGGACCCTTCCAACAGCGTAAGTGGCTATCTCCCAGGTGAAAACACTGGAGCTAAAAGTTATCGTCTACATGCTACTGAGACTCTGCTGATCCAAATTTGTTCCACAGTCTCCCAGTTACCATTCGTCAAGCTTTAAAATGACACAGGCTTGCCCATAAGCATTTGTTCCTTTCAGGTAAAACTGTACGCTTGCAATTAAGTTTTGCCCAGAAAAACCTTGTATGAGAAAAATCTGGACGTATCCGTGTTAAATTAGCATCAGCTGATTTGTGGTGCCAGTGGCTGCCTTATATCACTACACGCATTTGTGCCCCGTGTGCCGACTCAACAAGATCTTGATATGAGGGAAATAAGGAGCTCCTGTTCCTACAGGGCTCACAAAAACCCTCAGCCACACCTGGATTAGCTCTAAGGAAGACTGGCCTCATGTGTCCAAAAGCAAAAAGGACAAGAGCTTTGTTTCAGCTGCAATGAGATATACGCTGTTATCCCGGAAAGGGAGAGAGGAAGCAGCGGAAAGGAAACGCGCGCAGCCCATCATTTTTTTGAGGAAAAAGATGATGTGTAACAGCCGGCGAAGACGTCCCTGCCGCTCCCCCTATTTCCATCTGCCTCAGAAAGGCCTGTTTGTGCCAAAGGTCAGACGAGACCACGCGAAAATATCCCACCAACTCCGGGTCCCGGGCGCGGAGCAGAGGAACTGCGGAAAGCCGCAGCCTCCGACCTCCCCGGCTCCGCTCTCGGCATCCCCTACACCGAGGGCCCCGGGCCGGGACAGGAGCCTCGGGCCGGGAGAAGGCCGCGGCCCGCCGGGGAGGCTCCGGGGGAGCTGCCGGGGAGGCTGGATGGAGCCTGTCGGGGCCCGGCGGGGTCCGCCTGGCGGTGACACGGGGCCCGCGGCGGCAGGGGACAGCTCACTGCCGTGTTCTTGTCTCCACCTGCTGATGCTCCCCGTAAACAGACCCGCCGAAACTCGGCCCACAGGCACGGGAGGTCGGTCGGAAACCTGCCCGTCAGCTCCGCTTACAGGCAAACGCCACAGCTTGGGAGAGGAGGGCGGATGGAAAGGCTGCAAAAATAGAACAATAGGACTTGACCAATTTTTTTTTTCTGCTTTTTAAACCAAACTTGCAGAAACAGTGCCATTCTGCCATCTGGCTCCCCTCCTTGTTACTTATATTTGGGTATGCTCCTATACAGCGTATAGCTGATGATTGCACGGCACTGGGTTTGTCCCTTTCCTGCTCTTAAAACCTCTTTATAATCTTACACAGAGTAATCTTACACAACTGCTTATTTGGGATCTCAGAGTGAAGAATACAGTAACCTGTTAGCCATAACAGATTTTTCGCTCTGAAGCACGGACCCTGCACTTACTAAGAAATGCCAGAATAATTATTTTGAGGTACTGACTGCTCAAAATTTGAGGCCAGGCCCCTCACCGCCTTGTTGCACAATGACTGTCCTGTTACGAGTCTCTGCCAACCAGCAGACGAACGATGGGTCTGCACTGTTTGCCAGGGCGGGCACCTGGACCTCTGTGGTCTGCATTAAACCAAGAATTACCATGGCAGGAGAGGCTCCAACAGGAGCAAGAGCTCTTTCTCTTCCCTCTCCAGTCCTGTGCTGCTAAACCCACAGCCCGAAGTGGCGGGGATTCCTTGCATCTTTCACCTTGCCAAATAAATCTGAACTCACAGTCAAACCTCATTTGGGTTCCCACCTCAGCCCCTCTTGTTCAAAGACATTCAAACGTACCACCGAGCTCTGATAACAAACGGCAGCTAACCACCATCATTTTACTCACAGGAAAACTTACTAGGGAAACAAACACGGACGAAGCTCTTGTGTAAGCAGGCTAGTGTGCGCACCAATCACTCTATAAATTTCTGGAACTCACTTGTCAAAAAGCATCATCTTCAACTCACTGAACCTTTCAAAAAAAGAACACACCAGGGCTCTGGAATTCCAGCCTAACCTGGCTTTCACCCTCTTTAGAAAGGACTAAAAAAAGACAGGGAAGGGATATACAAAGGCATTTCTCATCAACTGCTAAATGGTCCAATATACTCGTAACCTTAGCTCTCTGCTTTATAGCAAGTGAGTGATGAAAACCTGATGGGACAGGCTTGCAAGCTACACTCTAACACTGAGCCACTGGGGTGCATTTTCAGAATTGGACAAAAATATCCTTAAGTGGACAACTGGAAAGGGCATGGGCAGCCAGGGGAAATACTGTCAGGAGAGGAAGAGTTTAAAAAGGCTAAGAAAATCTCTGATTAAAATTTTATGAGGTAAAGTGCTGGCATGGATCAGTTTTCTTGAAAAGCAGAAATCAGTCTCTGAGCTGGCTCCTCAGACACTATTTGGAGACCTCAAAAGCAGAGTCGTTTAGAAAGCAACTTCTTCAAGGAGTCCAACTAAAACTACAAAGACATAAAATTCCAGTCAGACACAGGAAATTCTTAGGGGAATACAAGAATTTTATGAGTCAGAAGATAAAAATCCCTCTGAATACCTAACAAAACTAACCTAATGAAGTAGTCACCGGTAAGGCAGTTTGATGAATCTGCATGTCGTGACAGACAAATTTAAACAAACAGGAAATTGAACAACCTGAATCTGTTTTCGTTTTCACTCCCTGTGCCCTGCTCCTTTTTTTCTTTAAAGGTGCAAACCAAGCTGACAGCTGCAGAAGCTGCCAAGTGGGTCTCAGGGGACTATTTCATTTTAGATGAAGTCTCAATTTAAAATAAGCAAATTGCCTGTCTTCCTTTTGCAAAGCTGGGAAGTCATTTATTTCTGATTCATTATTTGGACTATTGTAGACCCTACCAGCCCCAGTGCAATCAAGTCCACTAATCATTGCAAAGGAATACAGGGAAAAAAGAAGCCCTTGATGTTAAGGTTATAACCTAAAATGCAGCTTCTTCCCTGACAAGCAGAAATGAGGCTAAATGCTTCCAAGCAGGTATTTCACCCATGCTGGTAGCTAGAGGGTTCAGTCCTAAATGATAGGACTAGATTGGGTCCAGCTCGGTATCGGGGCACATACTTAGCTGTTTACATGGAAAAGTTCTCACTAGTTTCCAGAAAGATGCTCACATCCACGAGGACCTTGCCTTTAGGTGCAGATAATTTCAGGACCAGCTGTGTAAAGTAATATTAAACTGAACGCTACCTCCTCTCCATCAGGGAACCAGGCAGAGTCTAGACTCAAACCCAAAGTTTTACCTATGCATATTGCAGCATTGTGGAAGCTGCTTTTAAGGAGAGAAGAGGTTTTTCAGTTTATAATAACCCTTCTATTACAAATACACTCATTTTGGAAATAAATATCAGCAATTTGCACTTTGCACTGAGCATATCAGAATTCTTAAAACTATGCTGATTTTTCCTATTCTCACCATGTTGCTTCTAAACTAAAATTGTGGTTGCATGAAAGCCCTTCTGTTACTTCAGATTTACTTCAGCTTGAAGGAAGTAAACCTATAGAGAAGCCAGAATTTTTTGTTTCTTTTGATGTTTTTTTGCTTGTTTGTTTTTGAATGTCTTCATTCCAGAATGGGAAAAAAATTCTTTAAACAAGTTTTCCGCCAAAACTCATCTTGCATTAATTAAAATGTTTCATTATACAAACTAATTCATTTTACTGGAACCTAAATACTTTAATTTTGATTTTTTTTCCTTCATTTTATATTTCATACTAAAAATTTCAGACAAAATGTTGTGCTAAAATAATTTTCAGATGAAAAATGAAATCTTCTTTCCAACAAGACAAACCACTGGTCTGTCAACTTTCATGGCCTAATGTGCTGCAGTAGACAGTATGTTAGGCACAGGCTGAACTGCCTGCAAACTACTTGTACATAAATTTAGGACACTGCTTAGTTTCCTATCTGAACTGCCCGTCTAGATCCTCCTATTTGGGGTTGATTCTGGACTCCACTTAAAATACTAATTGTTTATATTAAACAGACAAAAGAATGTGTGATGTATTTTAACTGTCAAAAGTGTTGTGAACAGCAGCAGCTGGAAGAAGAATGTTTAAGTCCCTTTGCTACCCTCAAGCCTTTTACAAGCCTGTATCAGCAGCTACATCTTCCTCTTGCAGGCAAGAAAAACAGGGTATAAAGGGGTAGCAAAGGGGTAGCGCAGCAAATCTGCCTCTACAGAAAAAACAAGAGGGGTATACAAAAGCACGGTCATTATTAGGTCAAAATAGAGCATCACTAAAACTCCACTGATGCTGATGTGAAAGCTGTGCACATTTGTGCAGAGCACAGCTCACACTTGATGGCTCCTCTCTTGTGCTGGTTTGCTCACACTTAGCTTATGCCAGAGACGTAACACAGGCAGCGATGGGAGATATCACTTGAACCACTCGCTGTATGGTACCCCTAAAAAAGGAATCTTGATACTATCAGTTATGGCAATACTCTTAAATCTTCTGGACACGGGGTCAGCAGCATGTGTGGGGCCATCAGTAAGGAGAGGTTTCCTGCCCTTGACATTTCATTCCCGCAGGGCATCTCAGACCCATGCTCAGGACGCCTTCCCCAGCATTATGATTGTTGCATAAGCTTGTGCTAGGGCCAGTGGGGCCCAAAACAAAGCAGAAGTGTTGTTACTGACAAGATATTAATAAAAGCTTTTCTAAGTAACAGGATCAAGTTATTTTCAATATTTATAAAAACATTCTAAACTGCTGCAGTGCAGGTTTTCCTGCTATGTGGTTTGGTGTCTTTTTTTTTTTTCTCAATGCCACATTTACAGAATAGATTTGGCACGTTCAGGGAAGGAACACCTCTTTTGTTGATCCCATCAGTCTTCTACTTGTCCAATTGCCACTGGTGTATTAGTAGAAAAAATAGCCCTGGTGTAGGTGTAAAATACCGCTCTGCATTCAGAGACAGCACAGTACTTCATTTCACTTTAATACTTACTTCAAAAGTAAACTCGGCTGAAACCTTGCATAAATAGCGCCGAACGAATTTGCAGGTTATTCTGAGCTTACTGAAGCAAAGTTGCTTCACACCTCGTACATGCAATTGCTTATTTGGTTGCTTACCACCAAGACTTCTGGCGAGAGAGCCCTCGGATGGAGCGAGCGGGGAAGCAGAGGCATGGCTGGAAGAGGGATCGGTAACACACAGAGCTTAGCCAGCAGAAACACAGCCCATGCCAGCTGACGGTGAGCAAGACTAGCTAAGTTGAAAAGTAACAGCAGGTCAGGATTTTGATTAGATTTTAATTTGATTTAATGTTTTT
Organism: Cygnus atratus; assembly: GCF_013377495.2. Classification (NCBI taxonomy): domain Eukaryota; kingdom Metazoa; phylum Chordata; class Aves; order Anseriformes; family Anatidae; genus Cygnus; species Cygnus atratus. The sequence goes on along the minus strand of NC_066362.1, from coordinate 36,527,016 downwards.
TACACCCTATGTGTCCAACTTTTCGTTTTCCGCCTTTCCACTTTCTCCTTTTTGTTAGTTTTTCCTTACACTACAGGAAATATTTCTTTTCCTTTTCACTCAAAAAGGTAGCAAAGTGGGTTTCTGGGATTCCTCTTGGAGCTGTCTTTGCTTAGGAGTGTGAAGTCACAGGACCATAGCATCGATTAGATTAGATTTTGGATGGAGCTGTTCAGAGATTTAGTTCAGGTTTGAAAGGCAAGATTGTGATTCATTCTAAAAGCAAAGTCTTTCAGAGACTTCTGCCAGAGAAGGCAAAATAGAAAATCTTGATGAAGGGCTCAGTAGGAAATTTTCCATAAAAAGCATTTTAAACAAAAGAAACGTGAAATTCCGACTCTCTGAAAGCAAATGTTTTCATGGGGATGTCTCCCTTTGACCGAGGGTGCACTCAGCCCGCAGCAGCCAGTGACCTGCTGGCCGGGAAGTCCCAGGAGATGCAGCTCAGGGACACGCAGGATTCTGCTCTGATCAACTTCTAGTGTTTTGTACGCGAAGTGGAGAAGCTTTAGCAAGAACGACTTGGAGAAAGGTTTAAGACAGACAAAACAATCCAGTGGCTTCCTGCCCTTCTCTTGCCGCCACCTGCAGTTGCTTCGGTCCCACTGCTGCCTGACCACTCACTGGCTCTGTGCTTATATATATATATATATATAATTATATTTTTTTCTGGGCTAGCAAGCTGAAACAGTTAACTGAGAGACCAAACAACTGCTGAAGGCAATGCAAGGCAAAAGAATACAGGGCAAGGAGAGGAAGGGAAACACAAATTCAGTGCCTGTGTCAGTAAGGTGTTGAATAGACTCAGCCGCCTCATTAAACCTTGCCTCAGGGGTGATGCTAAAGCACTACAGTGTTAAGCTCAGTGCAGTGTTCTGCCCAAGTTTCAGGGCTCACACGTGAACTGAGATGTCTCTCCTTCCAGCAAGAGCTCTAGGTACAACACCTCCTTCCACTTTTGAAAGCTTTCTCTTCACCTGAGAAGCAAGCTCCCGGAGATGGTGAGAGGGCAGTGGTCTAGAAATGAGCCCAATGTAGCTATAAAATTACTTGGTGCCATTTTTGGCCCCTCAGGTTACTCTTTGGTGACCCTGACTATGAGGCAGGGACTTGGCCATGTGCTCTGTGAATGATGGGACCCCCAGGCTGGTTTGCTTCTCAGCCTGTGGCATAAGACAAGGCACGCTCCTACTGTCTAAGCTTTCCCTGCCTTTCAGGTGTACGTGCAGGAAAGAGAACTGTCATAGGTCTGCGTGCTGACTTACTGTGATGTCCCTGACCGACAGAAACACTGCAGTCTGAATAAGGCAAACCTCCGTGTTCAGCACCAAAGATCTCCTCTATTGCAGCATTACAAAAGGCAAAGTATGTGAATTCAGAATTAATTTACTTATTATCTGGGATAATTCTTTCTTCAGAGAGCTGGGAGCAGAGGAAGCATTTTCCACAAAAGGGACTCAACTGCTTAAAAAAAAAACAAAAATGTATTGCTCAAGAAAAGCTACAGTATGCCAGTTCCCAATATTGTCTTGATACAACAAAATCTGACCTTTTGACACCAAGCTACCCCAATACTGATCCCACTCCATTCAATATAAGGTGGACCTTATTCAAATGCTACATAACCCCACACAAGCACGATGTCTGTTTGCTTAAGTTCTGAGCAGGCATTGCAACAATGGAGGTTGCAGGGATGGGGAAGGAATGGAAAGCACCAGTTGCTGGGCTTTCCCTCCTCTACCCTTCACATGTTCATCTGTTTTCAACCCAAACAGCACACATTCTCAGTGTGGAGCACTCTTAGGCTCAACAGAAAAGGTCTGCCTTCAGCTGGCTAAAACGGGACTGTTCTAGGTTCAAACCTCCACTGGAATTTAAGCAGCACCTAGTACCCCAAAAGGTTTGCAATCACCCAAAACACTTGGTGCCCTCACCCCCTTCTCAGCTCCCCAGAAAGCTGAGGCATACCAAAGGTTTTAAATGCTCATGCTGTAATTGTATCACTCCAGGTGTTCTCAATAGGATTCCTCCCTATAAAACAACTAAAGAGGTGAAATACAGTCCAAGTCTCTGCAGGAAAAGAACAGAGCCAAGAGCACAATCAGTTTCTGAAAAATGACTAAGTTCCCATGCCACAAGCAACAGTCCATAAAGCATCTCACGGAAAGCCCAAACACGCCCTGCAGCTTCTGGCTTTGGAGCTAGAACCGGAGGACCTGGGGACCTCAAATCCGCATTCCAAAATGGACCTTACAATGTACTTCCCTCCCTTGCAACAGCTTAATGACCTGCAAATTTTCAGCCCTGGCCATATCTGACATCAGCTTCAGAGCCCCACCTTCAACCAGATTAAAACATTTGTGTGTTCTGACATGAACCACGAGGGTGTTTCATTTGCACAGAAACTACCCTATTGATTTGGTGTATTTTTGGTGGGGGAGCACGGGATGGGGGAGGAAGGATTCCTACTCTGTTGTATTCAAAGCAAAATTTTCAATGTTAAACCTCTGTGCTTGTGTCCAGCACTGCCATCATGAGCTGTAACATTTCATGCTGTTACTCTTAAGTAAAATATTTTTGAGTCTGTACTCTAAGAAATGTTGTCTAAAATCCTTGCAAAATTAGGAATCATTTTCTAGGAAGATCTGAACCAAGTGGATCACCTTGTAGCGAGCTCTGTGTGCAGTGACTGATTGTCCCCATTGTTGGCATTCGCAGGGGTCACAAACGGGTTCAGCCACATTGTGCCAGGGCATCCCAAAAAAGAAAGGCCGTCACAGCCAGCTGATAGCGCCATCTAGGAAACCAACCTGTGGGTCGCAATAACTAAGTATCCAATTAAATGGGCCTGATTTTTGAGTGGATGGCAGATTTGGGAATTTGTTTTTAGTTTCTTTCTAAATCATAAAATTTCCTCGAACCATACCCTCTAGTGTTCTAGAAAACTTTCTATAAATTTCTCTAATTTTGTTAAAAAAAAAAAAGTTGGCTGGAAAAACTGGAGTATTTGGAAAAAATTCAAATAGCTCAACTGTTTTCCACTTTTCATTTTTAAAGCATAGAATTCAAGCCTTTGTCTGAAACGTTCCCTTTCCAATATCAATTTATGTTTAAAAAAATCTGAGGGATATACAACCTGTTCCAGTTAAATACACTGAAAAAAAGAAAACTCCAAACCTTTTATTTCTGCTTGCCAATCTAAAGCAAACTATCCTGCACACACAAGTCCCTCACCTTGTTTCCAAGTACAGGTTTGATCCTCAAATAAAAAATCCAACTGTACAGCCTCTAACAGTGGCTACCACAGCCTCTGAGACTAACTTTAGCCACCTGTATTTGAACATTTTACCTCTCAATACAGTAAAAATATAGAGCAAAAGCTATACATACATTCAAGTACGTATCTTGGGTGAGCAGGGCAAACAATTATTTTATTTGCAGCTTTATACTAGCATATCCTTCTGCTATCCCTGTGCTTAACAATCTACTTTCCTATGCCCATCACACAACATTAATTTTCTTTTTGTTTTTTTTTTTCTTCATTGATCTTTATTAGATCATTTAAATATTTGCATGGGCTTCAGCAAGTGTCAGTTGACTTCCTGAGAGTGGAGTGTTTTACTGTCTTCACTCTTGCTTTGAATGTTTTTAAGATACCTGCTATCATTGCTGTTAACTCTAATTCCCCATCATTCATTAGTTTTAAAACAGACTTGCACAAATAAACCATAATGTTGAATTAATGAGATATGGATAGGAAGTTTCTGTAAATATAGTCAGAATTAAAGATAGAATGTCTGCATAACTTAGATAATTTTTTCTTTACATTGCACTGAAGATGACACTGAATGCCCTTAGTTTATTAACCTTTATGCATTTGGAGAACACTCTACCTCATTCTTTCAGGTTCTTTAACAGACCACCTTTTTTTTTTTTAAGTATGAAGTAGCAGACTCCTATCCAAAAGGTAAAGCAGAACTGCAGGCTGTAATATGTTTGATTACTTAGGTATTTTAATGTTATTGACTACATCCATCTGTGCAAGGTTTAAGCCTGGCACTGGCCAATACGGTTTATGAAAATTTCAAAAAAGAATGCAAGAACCACTGGCAAAGGAAGGAAAGAAATATACTGTTACTGCTTGTACAAATTATGAGAAACTCATTAAAGCTCAATCACTTGCGGATGAGTAAAAACATTCTCAGAGGCAAAGTGCCAGTGGAAATCTCATGAGTTTCAGCTTCTGAAGTTTCCCAATAACTCTCTTCACTGTGGGAAGGAGGACGGGGGGAGGGATGGACAAAGGCTCTGTATGGTTCACCCCTTTGGTGCTCTGATGAAGGAAGAGCAGATCAGCTTGGAGCTGAGGGCGTTTAGGTGAAGGTCCGTGTCCTCGCTCCCACACAGGGAAGCTGCCCTGCCATTGCAGGTGCCATGCTAGCAGGAACCCTAAGCGCGTGGAGACACGGGTCTGAGACACGGATTGTGCATCGCCTCCACAGGAGGTGGGGAGGTGGTCACGTACCCTCCCCATCCTCCCCAGAAAGAGGAGCCCAGGAGGGGCATGTCCCACAGGGAGCCTCCCCAGTGCATCCAACTTCCTGGCCAGGAGTAGGTCCTTTGGGCACTGACCTTCCTTGTGTGAGAAAGCAAAGGGGAACATAAAAACTTGTGTTAATGTATCATTAAAGAAATTACTTTTACAGAGACTAGAACAAGGGAGTTAAGATTACACTTCTGCTATGTCCATTTCTCTGGGTTTTTAGGAGTAGGACTTAATTTTTATACTGTCTATGCTGTGACGTCTGGAACCGAGGGAGTAAAAGTAGCTGCTGGCATAGGTTTCAACGGCGTGCCACTCCTCTACAGTAAAATGCAGCCCTGCTTAGCCAAAACACTACAACAACACGGGTCCAGGTATGCCTGACATATGCCATTGTGAGGGAAGAGCCTCAGGTGTGCAGAAAGTAAAGAAACCAGAACAAATTACCAAGAGAGCTCCTGAGATTCTCATCTCCAGCTACGGCAGTTCACTGGAGGAGCAATGGCCAACATGACTTCAGTTTGCCTCAGCCTAACACTGACAGTAATGCATGACCTGCTCTGTCAGTGCTCCTTCAGTCAGGGATTTCCCCCTATCCTTTAATGCAAGGAAGAGTGAGATTTCAGAGAAAACCTATTATCTTCCACTCTTGGCTTTTAAACTTGTTTCCAGAGCCCTCAACATAGTATTTTGTGCGGTATTTTTTTTACCTACTAGCACATTTTTTTCCGCCGCTCTTCAGTTTAAATATGTCTTCGTCAGTTTCCAGATAGTCCATCAGTGCTGACAGTCGATGTTCCAAATCCCACCCTACTGCAAATCCGTATTCCTGGGACTCCATTTAAATCCCTTAAATATGGAGTGTATGGCACTCCATAGGGGGGGAAAAAAAATCACTGAGTCAAGGTGAGATAATAGTATGGAAGTGAGTATATGAGTACTTTCAAAAACCAGAAATCTTATGGACAAACATTTCTTCAAGGACAGTATAAACAGGGGAATTCTGTTCTCTTGACCACTGCTTTGAAATGCAACAGGCAGAAACAGAATACTTCTGTTTCTAAATTTTAATGTTTCAAAAAGACACTTTTCAGTTTTCACATCTGCATTTATTGTGTCACGCGTCCTCAGCTTGGTTAAAATGTTTAGCATAGACTACAAGACTTTGACTTGCTAAATGTTCATGAGTAGCAGCATAAAATCAGCAAAATCTCTGCCAAGTAAGCTTTTGCAAAATTTTACCTGCTTTCTACAGCATGCCAAAGACCAGCTTAATATTTGGGTCCTGACTGAAACTAAACATAATGTATTTGCAACATTTTTGATTCATTCTCATTACCCTTAGGCAGTCTCTCTTTCAATTACATATTTCTCTTCCTGCCCAAGAATGCATGAACAGTGGTGAATAATGTATTTACAAAACATGTTTTGTCAGCTTTTACACATCTGACAATTCTTACTCCTAGTTCAGGAGAAGCAGAAGAAAATCGCCGCAGTTCTCTGAGGTAACGATAACTGGAGACACATAAACAGAATTTTTTTTGAAGAACAAGAAAAGTAAAGGGAAATGAAAAGGAACACGAAGAGAAACGGAACTAAAATAATCACAAGTAAACTCATTCTGCCCATAAACACACTGTTCCCAAGCTGTGTGTACAGGTGGTTTGCTGACACACAGAAGAAGAACTTAAAACTAATTGGATCGTTCTCCTCTTAAGCTTATGAAATTTTTCTGCTACTCCTCCACAGCAGCAGCTGTGTGAAGTGACTTGGGGATCTCACCAACTCAGCCCCAGCTCTCTGCACATCCCCTGGCAATAATCTCTCCTAACCTTAACCATCAAAGTTAATGAGCAGGGATGGGCACTCACTCAGTGATTCAGCGCACCACCAGCCAGACTTCTCCAGCAGAAGGGATGAACCCCTCTGAGGTTCCTTATCTCTTCCTGCTAACTTTGGAGGAAGCTCACATGTCTATGTGAAGGTAGATGGTTACAGTTAGACAGGACGATCCCACTCTTCTTGATCTGATAATAGCTTGTATAAAATATGCTTCCAAATGAAATGCTGCTGTTTCTCCACAGACACACACAGATTGTGTGAAAGCTAGACTGAAAGATACCCTGAAAAGGATATTGTGTAAATAATCCAAGCACTTCAGCTGCTGCAGCTAGTAAAGAAGATCAGGTACCAGTGTTCAATCAGATGCCCAGTGGTTTATGCAGAACAACCAAACGCCGAGAATATGGATTTTATGACACTGGTAGACATGGTGTTTGGAGAAGGGCATACAGTTCTAGGATCATTCAGACACTTGGACCATGGCTGATGAAAAGGCTGGGACCCCTTGCTCTGTAAAGAGCAGTAGGAGGGAATGACAATGGTATATCAGAGAGTGGCAACTCAGCCTCCCTCCCCGGATGGAAAACAAGGCTGATCAGATCACAAGGAATGCAATGCTTTCCTTGCAGAAATACTTTCAGTCCTTGTAACTTAATTCACTGTCATCTGGCTTAAGACCTGATGGTGCTGTCCTTACTCGCGTAAAACTCAGTGCAAACTGTGTCTGACTTAAACTGGCAGCTTTAGGCTCCATTGGTGTTTTGACTTAGCACTTAATCCTAAGCAGATGGGTGTTCACATGTACAGTGGCAGTTGCAGTGGTATGACACAAACTTGTCTACCATTACATCTTAAATGCTGTGGTTGCCATTAAATTAAGTCAACAAAAGACAAATTAATGTTCTTTGCTTCATACTCAGATCAACACTGTAAAGATTTTAATGGTGATCGCTGAACATTCCAGTTTGATTAAAAGCAGCTTGCATTTTTCCTCTTACTTTTAGTACTATGAAACTTGAAATCAGTTTTGATAAGAGACCAAAATGTGAAATAGTAAAAGCCGACAGATCTTTTGTATGGTTTCTTACTGGTCATAAATTTACAACACTCTATCACTGAAAGAAAAACAAAACATTTTGATCCTCATTGATTCTTTTGCCATTAATCATTATTATTTGGCTAGTCTGTACAATCTAATGACATGAAATGGATAATTTTTTCAAATAACAGTTTTTTTCCTCTTTCAACTAATACTGTATGATATCATTCTCATCATCTTGTATAGAAAAGATGTTTTTTTTTTTCCTCTCTGACAAACCCAGGGAGAAGAAACAAAAACAACCTCCGCCTCATTCAAATTCATGACCCCATAAACCATGCTAATCAAAACAGAAGATGTGCAATTTTGGACAACATGTGTTCAGGCACAAAAGATATGGTGCTTAATGTGACACTGCCTAAAACCCAAAAAGGAAAATGCACTTTATGGTAGTGAGAAAAAAATGAGAAAAATAGTGCACATGTTGACTATAGCCATCCTGTCCTGTTAAATTCATCAAAAGCACCTCAGTGGTCCTCTCTGCCTGGTGTTTAGCTGCGGGCTGGCCGATCCACGAAGGTAAGCTAGTGAAATCAAAGGAGCCATCCAACGTGCAGCATACGGGGCTTGATGAGGGGCACATGCCGCATACCATGGTCTTGCCCTCTCCTCTATCCCCAAGGCTGATGAGGCTGGCAGTGCGGTGCTCGTCCCAGTGGTTTTACACGGCCCCAGCTTTCCTCTGGGCTGAACACAGGCCAAGCACCTCCAGATGATCACAGCTCAGATGACCCTGTTGCTTTCTGAAGTCACTGCTCTCCTTACTGAAGCTGTGGGTTCCTCCCAAAGCGGGAAGGGAGAGCCGGGGCAGCTGAGGGAGCTGGGCTAGGTTAGGTTTGGTTTTACTTGGAACTGGAAACCCAACAAGGAACAGCTGCTAGGCTCTGTAGATGAAAAAGTAGGAACATTCCTCAGCTAAGAGCCATGTTTTTCAACTTTTTCCTCTGATTTCAGTAAGGCATCACATGAAGAACTTCCTCTCTCCATCAGAAACCAAGCAGGGTGGAATTTGGTATCTCACAGAGGCCATCTTCCCACTTTGCACTCCACTCTTTCCTCCTTCGGCCTTGTGCATTTTCAAAGAGACGTGACAGGAAGCACTATGAGGAACAAGGGATGCCTTTTCACAGGATGACGGATGCAGCGGTCCACCCAAAGGAGGGGCGAGAAACTACTGAGTCAGCATTTGATTCCCAGCTCAGCCTCAGTCACTCCTTAAATCAAGGAAGGGCCCCAACCCAACCTTCTCAACTGCTTGGCCTCTGGCCAAACAAGAGATGAAATTTTCTGTTAGTCACCAGGAAAGAGAGCAGGAGGAATTCTCAGGTGAGTGGGAATGAAAGAAACTGGAATGAAAGTACTTAAGATCTCTTTTTTTTCTGCCTTTCCTGAAGGGTGGAGTGGAGACTGATGAAATTACTGATTCAGTGTAAATTCAAACACACTGGCAGGGAGATACAGCTTAAAAAGTCATTCCTTCTTAAGGAGGAAAAAATAATTTGTCTTGGGAATGCATCAGATTGTACTAAATACAGTATATATTAACAAATATGTTATTAGGATCTCTTCAATATTCACGAGGCACCATCTCTATGATTTCCTTTCCTTTTCCCTTCAAAATTCATATTATTTCCACAGTAATAGAAAACGCCAGCAAGCTGATCCATGAGCAGTGTGGAGCATCTTCAACTCTCATGGCCTGTGGGAGAGCTGCTCAGCATCTTGCAAGATTCAAACTGATTTCATGAACGGGCACTGACAAAGACATTTAACCTCCTCCAGTCCCCATTATGTTAAGTATCATTCATGTTCACAAATGCGGAATTTGGTTGGCTGCTATTGCTGTTTGTTTTTTTGTTGTTGTTTGTTTGTTTCAGAAATGAATGCATGTGTGAATGATCCTAAGACAATCATGTGAAAACCTGCTTTCTTAGACCCATATCAATGATAGAAACATTTCTCTTCAAGAACTTTTGGAAGTTCTGTATTCTATCTGCATTGTCTCTTCTACATGCCTTAGCCCTCACCATATTTATTGTCATTCCACTATTACTACACATTGGACTTTAATAAACAAATTCAGGCCTTTATCTAAAGCCACAGTCATGCATTCTGCTGCAGAAAGCATGCAGTTCAGTAAGGTGGAGGATTTTGGGTCTGGGAAGACCATTTGTACAAATCGTATTTCCTCTGCACATAACAGGTCCCCTCGACACAAATTTTGTGGTACTGGTGACTGTGTAGGCAGAGTGAAAACCTGCAATGCAGTTGAATACATTTACCATGCTGCTTTTTATATTATTTTCCAAAGACTCTTTCTAACATAACTTCATTTGCTCAGACTAAAAGGAGATACTTCATAAAGGCCACCCATGATTTATGGTGGACCTAGGAGGTTGATCTGAATGAAGAAAGTGTTTCCACTGCACTAGGTCTTGGACATGCTTGATAGCAATAGACATCTCTCTCCCTTGAAAGCCTTGTAATGTAAACAAACTATATTTTTGTTTTGACAGACAACAGGCAGGAGGAAAAACTCATAGGGAAAGGGACTTTGTCCAAGGTCACAGAGCTGTTGGGCATGCTGGAACAGGGTACAGAATCAGTGGATGCCCATACAACGTTAAAAACAGGGAGAAGCCATCCAAATTACATTCAAACCTGCACATCCCAGCCACCTATATATACCCAGATACTGGTAGCTTCTGCATCAGAAGGTAGTGGAGACATGAAGAATTCTTGTATACTACAGAATTCTTGTTTCCTGGGACCATGCAGTGAGCTAAATAGTATCCCACGTTGCCATTCTTCAAAATCTCTGCAGAAGTATATATATATATATATATATATATAAAATGCACAGTGTCGCAATACTCCACTTACAAATGAATTATAGTTCATTTTCCAAATTACAAAGCAGACAAGCAATTTCCTTCCGCACTTCATGGTTAAATGAATAGAGTACTAATAATGCAATGAAACAATACAACTGACTTGAACTGTACATGGTGTGGGTAAATTGCATTTGAGCTATATAATGATCTCAATGAGCCACAGCTGTGACCAGAAACCACCCTGCTTGTCCATTCTTGTGGCTTCTTTTGCACATATTCCATTTTTGGCTAATTAAATGGGACTATGGCAAAGTTAATTATCACAGTTAGTCTCTAACAGGGTTAATTTGACTGAATGAATCTTCTTTTAAAGAGAACAGAAAAAGTCTTTATACTCTTTATGAAGTTTGAAAGTATATGATAATCCAAGAGTATCATCAGAAATCTTCTGCTTTGCCCACTGAACAAGACTGTAATGAGAGTAGCTCTTGAAAAGTCATTAGGTAGCCTTGTTTAGTAAGAAATAGCACAATGATTAATGGGTCTAAGCAAACATCACAACATTTCTGTGTTTAAGAAATCCTGCTCTCCAGGACAGTAAAGATGTTATGTTGCTGAATGTTGCTAACTTGAAAGAGAAATTTTTCTGACTACCAAAATTAATTCCCTTATAGAACAAACCTATGTGAAGCGACTACATTTATGACAAATAAAAAATCTTCATCCAATCTACTTTATAGCTTATATTATAATTTAACAGAGCACTGCAGTTTCCAATTCCATGTAATAAAACCATGATTTATACATCACTCATGTCTTCTAAGACTACTTTTTCCAAATTGTTTCTTAAGGACAGACCTTTTTTTATATTTACAATGAAATAAAAAGTAGAAAAGATGATCTTTAGTACTTAGAAAAAAAGCGTAAAAAAAATCCTCCTAAATAAATCTGATGAATTTGCTTACATGAATGATATTAAAATGGAATACCTAAATGTAAATATTTTCATTACAGAACCAGTTTAAACACATTGCAAGCTTTTCAGCAAGATTCCCAGAGCAAGACAAGAAAAAAGCAGCAACGATTATTAAAGTATATGTAAGACAAAAATATAAAACTATATTTGACTTTGTTGATATTATATTCCTGGCTCACTGAGTGAAGCCCTTTAACGCACAGTTCTTACTACATGACAAAAAAGTGCTTCATGCAGGAGTGGCACAGTGAGCAAGGCTCACAAGGGCAGAGCATTCGTAAGTAGCTGCCTTATTAATGAGAACACAAACAGACTTTATTGGAGGGAGGAATATATCATTCAGGAAATTGCAAAATAGAAATCACACAGGAAGACTGAAGTCTGTTGTGAGACTGATCGAGGCCGTTGGCCTTCAGTTGCTAGATTCATGGATGTAGCTTATGGAAATGAATAGGCTTTCTATTAAAAATAATTTGACAGTTGAGAAGAATCATGCTTGTCATAGCAAGGATTAGAAAAGCTCATATAGAAGTAGGGTGAATAGAAACTGGAAGAAAAAAATATCCGCAACTGGAAAACCATGAATAGAATTTGGAAATGTCCCTTTTTGGAGTCCTCTGGCAACAGGCTACCTTCTTCAAAAATCCTAGATATGCAAATTTGTCTGCATGCTTGCAACATTTTTCATCAGCCCTCCATGAATTAAAACTCCATGAATTAAAACTCCATGAATTAAACCTGTTCTATATGTTGAAATAATTTGTCTGTCTTTTGCCATTCTTCAGAAGAGAAATATGAGGGTGGTGATCAGTTACCACAGGTCAGCGCTGTTACTAGCACATAACTCACTGGGATGTATCAGTTACATGTCCCAGCCATGTATATTCCAGATCACGTTGTAGCGTGGCCCTGAAAACATTCAACAGATGGTTCAGCTTGCATCTGGATCTAAGGACGTGTCCCAGTGCTGAACGAATATAACAGATCGTGCTCTCCAGCCATTGCATCCCTAACGATCTGCTTGTAGAGTTGTTAATGCCAAGAGCAAAATAGCACTAACAAGTAATGACAAATAAGATAATCTGAGCTGCTGTTCTCTTTATGTAGTTGCTCACTCCCACTGTCTCACTGTGCCAGCTCATGCACCCTTTCAGGAACCCATACAGTCGTGGTGGCTGGGGAGAAAGAAATAATTCATTGAGAAAGAGACTGGAGAGGTCATTTGCCTCATCCAGAAAGCTGTGGAGCACCCTTCAGAGATACTCTACAGTATATCTGCTGATTTTGCCACTTTCCCTGTTACAGACTCTGAAATTAATCCTTTTAAACCTAATTCCCTGGTTGTAAGGTGACCAATGAGATTGTTGATACGATTTTGTTACAAACACCAAATGTCTCTTCTGCCTCAGTTCCTGGAAGTACTCGGCCTTGCTAAGAAATTAAGAACCTGGATGCAGTTTCTGGATGAAGAAGCTGACATCAGTAAACTTCAGGAACTAATTTGGTAACCCGTACTTAGATCTACCAATCAGTTGATAGACAGGTGATGTTACTAAGTTCCCTGCTGCTACAGAGACTTAAGGTTGCAGGCCAGTTAAGTGTCTTTTAGGCTTCCCTAGTAGCAAGGGTCGATAAGAGATGCTCACTTTCATGATATCTTTTGAGTTTAATTTCTTTCTTACTCAGCAGAAATGCTCCTTGTGCTCTTGCTAGTTGTACCAATGGCTTTCGTACAATGGGACTGATGTCAGGCTGGGGGAAATCAGGGCTGATAGTGAGAGTTTGTAAAGTCTATTGCTGAACATCTGGAAGTGTAGCTGAGAGGAATTTATGAGAGGAAAACATCTGACCACCCCAACCTTATAATTTTCTTCAAGTGTTCTCTAACACCTGTGCTGAATCATGTAGCCCGGTGAGTTAGTACATTACAGGGGCCTTATTAAGGGAAATAAAGCAGTAAATACAAGAGGTGAGAGAGGCAAGGATGGCAACTTTTACAGGGACACAGGGGTGGCAGCGCTATGCAGTGCTGAAGACAGGGGGTACAGTCATTCTGGTGGAAAAAGCAACGTGCAGAGAGGAGAGCAAACTGCAGAGTCACCAGTAGACACTGTGATTCCAGACACGGCAGGCGAAGGAAATTCCAGAAACTGTCGGGGTCTCGTTGACCTGCTTTGTGCCTGACTGCTGGGGTGGCAGGGATCCAACAAAAGCCGGTGTGTAGCTGTCCCTCTGGACAGCCTCTAGCTGCACAGGCAGCTATTATACCTTAATTCCTGATGCTAATTGGAAAGTTTTCCGAAGTATTTACACAAACGGTGGTACAAAATCACACAGATGATCTGTGTGTTTCACTTAATTTTATAGATGTGTGTGGTTCAATCGAGCGGAGAAAGAGAAGAGCTGGATTTGGAGATGCATCTCTTTTTTGGGAGGGGGGGAAGGCTGGCACAGCAGGCGATGCAGGACAGAGCTGAAGGCAGCGTGTGCCCTTGGACGTGCCTCTCTCTTCTGCCACTGCGCCCTTCGACTTCCTCTGCTCAACCCTCTGAGTGACACATACATAAAAGAGACTCCACTGGAGTCCAAGTGTATTGTCCAGGGATTTGTGGCTCCTCTTTAACACAAAACAAACCTCGGATTTCTTCCCGTTCACAATTTCACTGCCAAAACTATCACTTGACTATCACATGGCTCACCTCCGCAGCGACAGACAGGATACACCAAATATCACAGGAGACTTCCCAAGAAAGCTCCAGCCCTCCCTGCAGGCAGTAGGAAACTCACCACTACCATTCACTGGTGTGCAGAGGACGTGCTGAGACGGTTGTTTGAATTTTCCATGCTTATTTTTCTAAAGTGGGAATACAGAGTTCAGTGGCAACTTCGGAGATATACAAGTTCCCCCTGCTATTGAACAACATAAAAAAGTATATTTTTTTCTCTAAATAAGAAAAAAAGAAATCTTTCCTTAACCTACCATTCCAATATAATTCTTACATTCTTAAATTCATTCTTATACGCCTGGTATTGCTCTGCACCAAAAGCAAATACAAGCCTTTAAAATTTGCTAACCAAGCACATAGCACGCCAAGCATTTTAGACACTCCCAAAATTCTAATAATTAGAACAAATTTGATTCAGCTGCGTTTTTTGTGGTTTACTTTGTTCCTTAACAAATTTTGAGAAAAACTATTTTTTTTCCAATCTTTTTCGCTTTCAAGTTTTTTTAGAAAAATCTATTTCCAGTTCCAGCGAAATTCATCATATTGTGACAGGAAAGCAAAATTGTTTCATTTCATGGGATCTTCTAACAGCGTGAAGCTAACCCCCTTGGTCTCTGAGACAGAAATTCTGCCAGCTAGACTTATAAAGAGTCAGCAGAGTAAAAAAAGTTCCTCAGATGGAACTGTTAGTCATGAGATGAGGAATGTGCGTCCCCTACAGATGTTATAGCTATTTGTATGATAAATCCTGATCATCACTATAGGAATTTTACAGCCTTCTTTTAAGTTAATTCTCAAGTTCAAATTAATCTTCTTTTGACAATGTTTGCCTAATATTTCAGTGTTGAACACTATTTCCAGGGTTTCATTTATGGTGAGCCTACTGGGCACTTTTAAAGCTGTATTCCAGACTTTGTACTCGCTTCAGAAAGACTTCTTTTAATTCCTCAGTACTTCACATGTATTTCTAGAGAAAAGAAGTACAATAAGCATTGATAAATGCTTAACAAGGGCACATCAAGGCTCACAAGTTAACTGGAATTAACATTAGGGTTAATTTAGGGCGCGCAGCAGGTTGTAGAACAGCTCCCTGTAGGAAAATATTCATTCTAGAATAAAATTATCTCATTCTCAGGTTCAACACTTGAGCTGTTTTGAGTAACATGAGATAAACTCAAACAAAGCATGTTTGTTCCAGTTTGCAGGATCATTGGTTTACTCATGAATCAAAGTCTGGGGAATTCAAAACGAAACGAGGGACATGAAAGTACCATAAGGTGTCTCCGAGGAACTCAAGGTCACATAAATACAGAGTCATTGATTTCGAATGGCAGCAGCCCTTTTAAAAGCAGTGCCACATTTACACATTTCAAAGGCACATGGTATGCAGAACATGGTGCTACATAGACCATCTTATCCCCTCGTATTAGAAACAGATTTTTTTTACCAAGATGCCTCTCTGCCATCACCAATGCATCCCTCCGGTCCCTCCTGGTCGCTCAGAACCACCAGGAGGTTTGGGCTTATTGTTTGGTTTTGGGAGCAGGACAGCAAGTTGTTTGGTGGAGAAATAAAAACAGTGATGTTTTATTTGGGTGAAACATGCTGACTTGATCTCATTGTCTCTATTTCTCCGCTGTTCTCACATACTGGGAACAAAAGATAAACTCTAAGTGCTTATACTATCTGACCACCAAGAAGAGCTTCTTGGTGGAAGATCTGAGCACCATCGCTGTAAAGGGAAGGCTGCTCTACTTTTCACAAAGATAAAGGTTTTTGCAGTCTTGGTGTTTCTGGACATGAAATGCACTTTAAGGCTATGAACTTTCTGTAACTTCTTTTTTTCTTAAAATGCCATCTTAATTGCGTGCTTAATCTTCTTTTTCTATTATCATTTAACAACTGTCTTGGGATGTGACACTGAAAGAGGCAGCGATGATAAGACCAAGCCATTAAATGTCTGTAATTCTCTGTTCCAAAGACAACATTTGGGGCAAAGAATAAACTGAGCCAGAGCCCAGCCCAGGCTGAGCAGCCACTCACACTGGTGATTCACCTTGGATCACCAGGTGAGAAGCCTTCAAACCTTGGGCAGACGGCCAGGGTCCCATGACAGGAAAGTCTGAAACATTTCAAACCGAAGGCTTCCTCAGGGATTTAGGGGAATGGGATCACAAGCAGAAGATGAAAGTGAGGCTCTGCAGAAAAAAAGTGGAATAAATCTAAAAAGTTCCTCAGCCCTGGACATTCCCAAACTGTATCCCCAATGGCATACAAAGCACTCTGAAGTGGAAAGCAGCACAGCACAAGGCTTAAAATTCCCTGTGACGTTCACAGTACCTGTTGATGTTGATACTCAGCAAACAAAGCTGGCTGACCACCTGCTGCGGAGAATTCTGGTGCAAGTCCAGAGAATATTTAAGAGCAGCAAAAAACGTGGAGACAGAGAAGATTCAGGGGCTTTTACTGCTCATTTACATTTATATATTTTTTGTATGGTCTATGATAAAAGGTCTTTACTTACAAATCCTTTTCTAACATCTCGTCCTATTCTGTAGGAGTAATGCCTAAAGAGTGCCTGCAGAAGAGCAGGGGGGCAGGCAGAGCAAAGCCTGTCTTTGGACAACCAGGCTTTCCAACATCCCCGTGTGAGATATGGTAGAAGTCTGCACCCAGAATAGGGGCCCACTCTCAAGGATAGAAAGCCTGTGGAGCCCACACAGATGAAGAAGAGACATTTAAGAGCTCACGTTCAACCTACAGAGCCGATCACGAAGGCCTGGTAACATCTACTGAGCAAGCGTTTGCCATAGCTGTGATGGTGCCAAAGTTGTGCTTTGCTTCCGGGGAGATCCCACACCCCTGCCTTCATGGCCAAGGAGCAGGGCATAGAACAGGAATGCTGCTTCAAAATAAAAAGTCAGAAAAGTGTTTGTAGCTTAATCTGCTGAGCAAACCGAAGTCCTGCAGACAGCATTTCCCCCTCCACAGAAAAATGAGATATCTAACACCATACTCCACAGCATTGTTTTTTGGGGGCATGGCACAAAATGTGTGAAGCTATCCCCCGTGTGAACCTGTTTGGTCAGGATCTAAGAAACAATCTTAGCATACAGTACATTCAAGCAGCATTTAAAACACATAACCTCAAACTCACAGACTAAAATCATAATAGAAGCAAGATGACTCAAGTACACAAGATGCTGGAATTAGCTATATAAATGCTTCCTGCTGTAGGTTTCACTCCCATACAGTTCCAAAGATAAAATCTAGTGTGGAAAGAAAAAGCAAAGTAATACCTCACATTTCAAACCCAAATCATGCTGTAGCTGGGATAAAAGGAACCAAGCTATTTCATAAATAATCTGATTAATGTGTATTGTAAAATGCATATCATTATAAGCAATTACAATCACTGCATTAAGCAAATTGATTAGAAGATAACATAGGCCTAAGCACGAGACTGCCGTGATAATATCAGGCTTTCTCTTTAAAAAAGTCTTTTCCACCTTAACAAAAAAAATTATTTTGAGTGACTTTGCCAGGCAATGGACATTTCAGCTAGTTTCAGGACAACAGCCTATTCTTAATCTACTATTGTTTAATGTTTAGGAACAGCCAAGAATAGTTAACCGAATAAATAAGAGTCTGGTATTAGGAGCTCTGCCTTTTTCCCAACTGTGTCTCTGTTTGCTGTCCTGTGTTTTTTGTCTTGTTAGATACACATTAACCTGTTAGAATGACCTTCACTTCCCTCCCAATCCCTACAACACATTAAAATTCTTTAAAAAGCCAACTGGAGAGAGACTGCCTTTCGGTAAACCTCCTAGAGAGAGCTCTACAGACTGGTCTGGCATGCATTGTGTACATGCATCTGTCACGAAAATTTGATGACAAATCATCTGTTTCCTGACAGATAGGCTGCACTGACTTCAAATTCCCATGAAATGTCTTTGTCCACCAGGAAGAAAAACATTCTCCTTTAAAGCCGTGATCATTCTCAAACTTCACTTCAACCCTCCATTTGCTTTAGCCTGTATTATCATTTATTTGCACTATAATTTCTCTGGATCAATTAAAGCCTGTCGCAAGATACATCTTCCTGATCATCTTCTGGGAAAAAGTAAAAAGACAGGAACTAATGAAAGGAATGAAAGCGAATGTTTCACTGTAATGATGCTGTTTTTAGAGGGTGAGAAATGAAGATCCTTTTTAAGGCTGACCTACCCCAGTTTGTTTAAAACTAAACTGAACTTGAACTGATAAACTACTCTTTTGAGATTAACCTGAGTAGTGTACATTCAGCAAAACACCGTAAATCTAAACATACCTGAATTGGAGTCAAACTTTGTCTCTGACCTGCAAAAGAAAATAAAAAGATCATAAGTTACAAGATCCGCTTCATGCCATAAAAGCCATTTGCCTCCCCCCCAGCAAATATTGCATTTAACAAGACTGCCCGTCTGCGTGTGTTAATATTTAATGCATCTGATGGCATTTGAACACAAATGATAGCTGTGATTTTTAATATTTTGGGCTTTTATAATGAACAGTTACAAAGAAGATATTCTAAAAGACAAATCACAAAATGAACACAGAAAATAGAATATAAATTTAAAACAGGATTAAATTATATTCTGTGAATCGTGACACACAGTTGTTCCTATGAAATAAATATTGTTTTAATTCATTTTCATTTTTAAAAAGTCATTAACAGGATTTAATTTATTCACGAATGTTTCCAATCTATTTTTGAAGCAGATACCGTTTCATTAATGTCATATGTATTGTATCCAATGATCTGCACTTAATTGAACAACATCCTAGGAGGGTTTTGTTTGTGTGTGTCTTCAATTTACTCACTCTGCACATAGGAATAAGTGGTTTGATTTTCTTAAAAGTGGAAAGCGGGGGGTGGAAGAGAGGGAGAGAGGAAGGGAACCAGACCTAAATTTTAACTTGTTTTAAAGTCTTTGCAAAAAGACAATGATGTGTGCATTATGCACCATTAGCTTTGGTCGTGCACTACAGATTTTTCTCTCTCTAACAAGTAGTGTTTTCTTCTAAGGGCTTAGCACTTAGCAAATGAACCCTATAACCTGTATATTTAATAAAAGAAAGAAAAAATTAGCCCTTGTGGGAACATCATGTTTCAGATATAGGTTAATAATACTTGTAAATGTAGAAGCCTTTGAAGATCTCAATTCAACTGTGGGAAAACTTAAGTTGGGTAATTACTCTCAAGATGCTGCTGATGTGCTGTCAAGCAGAATTAACCCTATGACTAGGCCTATCTACACAATCTGCTATAAAACAGCATTGTCTATATCTAGCTCTCAAACCAATTAGTGGGCATGTTCCAATCAGGTTTATATTGCCCACTAACAATCAGTGGCACACATGGTCATGGCTGTCACAGCAGGACACAAGGTCCTACCAGCAGGAGTCCTGTTAAAGGACGATATGTCGGCAGGAAAGTGCATTTCCCCAGAAGTTCTAGGGGGGAAGTACAATGTTGGATCTTTGCACGTTACATCAGGGAGAGGATGTATTTTCAGAAGTTACAGTGCTTTTTTTTTTTTTTAAAAAAAAAAAGAGTTGAAAGTCTTGCACACGCAGGTACCTGTAGATTCATTTTACAAATACTCTACATATGTTGCATAATCGGCATCATAATCCCGTACTAAGGATCTAAACTACAGCAAAAAAAAAACACCCTCAAAATCCATCCTGGTCAAAAAATGAACAAGTTTGCACAATTGGAGGAAACAGTTAAAGCCATCAGAAAGGAAACAATTCCCTTTTCCTTTCTTGCTCATTCTTCTCCTTCCCCCAGTGCTCAAGTATTTCATATTTTAAATATAGCTCAGGTGGTGAAAAGATGGAAGGGAAAAATCATAGCCTATCTTTCTAATTGATAGTGTAACACCAAAACACAGTGAAGAAAGCAAACATGTTGCTTACATGCCTTCGAAAATACCACCACCAATAACTGCCCAGGCCACCAATGCATGCCCTCGTTTGGCAGTGCATTTCAGCTTGTATTTATGCACAGGATAAAGTCCCCCCCCCCGCAAAAGGTGCATGTCCGTAACTGGGGGAATTCCACCAAGTTGAAGTCAAAGATACTGTTCCACATAAAGCTACTTACTCAATATTTTATTTACAATATTCCCCTCAAGCTGCAGGGTATCTGTCTGGACCACGCGTTCTGGCTCCTCACTACATGAGCAACGTCTCAGCTACATACATGTCTTTCAGTACAGTTGGCCTCACGATGCAAATAACAAATAAAGCTGGGGGCAGCTGGCTGGGACAGGTATCTGCTTTGTCTTTACTAGTAAATTAAACGGGTCTAGGACACGGGCAGCTATGAGCAACTGATGGACAGCGAGAAGTCAGCTCTGAACCACGCTACGGGGAAGTCAGAGACAACATATGGGTTTTACCCTCAACATCTGTTTATCTGCACAATCAACTTCTCGCTGTCTAAATTCAAGGTATTTGGTATTAAGTGGTCAAACAAGGACCCCAGTTCTCAGCCTGCAAGGGTGAAAAACTAGACAAGTGGTACCTTGTACCTGAATGCCTTGTTCATTGAATTGTTAGAAACTCTTCACACTCTGCTCGCCCCTCTGACAGGCCTCTGGCCTTGCACATAAGCCTTCAAAAGATGTCGATGCAGAATAAAAGAAGTACTGACGTTTCAATCTTCTTCAGGCAGGGAGAGTTTCCATCCCAGCTCTGTTTCAGTGTCAACCACCACATTGTCAAACCATCTCTCCATTTTTTTAAAGTAAGCTCTCAAACAGGCCCTTATAGCTATCCCTCCTTGTTTTTTAACTGACCCATAATTTACTCCCACAGTAAACCAATGCAGGGTGAAATATTTATTTCTGTTTATTCATCTGTTTTGGTTTTTTGTTTTCCTTTTTTTTTTATTAATTTGGCAACAGACATGATACCAAAAGGTTGATTAGCCTTTACTAGCACTTGACTTTTGCTGCAGACTTCTGCTGAAGTATCTCTCATGATATGGCACTGCATAGCCATGATATTGATCCACAATGCCATATGCTAAAAGCTGTGCAAGATGGGGCTGGTGACCTTTTATCCACCTTGGCATGGACATACCAGGCCCTCCATCTTGCAGCATTAACAACTGGCCCAGGGGCCAACAACTGGCCCAGGGGCCCACAAGGCTGAGAATAGGTGGGGAGAAAGGGCCGCAAGGGTCACTGGGTAGTAGAATGAGCACCAAAGCTCCACGCAGTCATAAATTACTGGACAGCAAATCAGGAAACCAATATGGGGAGATAAATGAATCGAACTTTGCCTGGCAACAGCCGAATGGCCATGAAAGAAAACGCAACACGGGAGGTAGCACTAGGAGCCACTCATGGTCATAACCTATGTCATGGTCATCATGTCACCTTGGGAAACAGTGCAAAATTCAGGGCATAGAATTACAGAAATTGTTAGAGATCTTAGAAAGGGGAGGAAAATTAAAAGTGTCTTTGGCATTGCAAATAAGCAGCAACTAGCAAATGAGAGAGAAGCACTCTGCAAGAACACAAGGTGATCTTCACGTACTTCA
This sequence comes from Cygnus atratus, assembly GCF_013377495.2. Lineage (NCBI taxonomy): Eukaryota > Metazoa > Chordata > Aves > Anseriformes > Anatidae > Cygnus > Cygnus atratus. The sequence goes on along the minus strand of NC_066362.1, from coordinate 36,505,360 downwards.
AGGAATGGGAAAGCTTCCAGCAGCCTCACTGGAACCAGCACTTTTCCCCTAGATCTTCCAGCGTTTACAACTTTATAGCACACTAGACAAAGGCATTAGAAACTAGTTGCACATAGGTGCTAAAAATATGCAACTAAAACAAGCCAATAAATAGAAAGAAATTAAATGCTGAAAGTAAGCTCCAAAGGGATGCTCTACTACAAACAAAAATAGTCATTCTGACTCCTTTGTATTTTCACAACCACATTAGCTACAAGAAAAAACTTCCCTGTACATTGCTTGTTATCACTGTACACATTCTGATAACCAACAACCCACCAGACAAGATGCACCCTACAGAGCCAGGCACTGACTTTGCAAGCTGTCTTTTATCATTTATTACACCGAGAGGAGAAGAAAACTAAGAAAAAGAACAGCTTCGTGCATCTTTTCTCTGATTGTGTCCCATAGGAGTACTTTAAAAGTCAGGGCATCATTCAGAAATATCTTTGGAAAGGAGTCTATATGAATAAAGAGAGCAAGGGGACATTTATAAAGTGCTTTCCATTCCCAACTGTTATATGCACACATCATATGGAAATACAAATGCTAAGTAGCTCAACTACCAAAACACAATCTGCAAGGAAATAGGGAGCTACTGGAAAGGTTTAGCTAAGGACAAGGTGCCACAATGTTTTTAAAGTTCCCAGATATAATTAAATCGAAAACAAATAATAAAATATAAGACGGTCACTTTGCCTGTCCTGTAAAGAGGTAGAGGATTTGGACCTGCACTTTTTTAAAACCATAAACCTGATATTCAGAATGCCAAGTAGTGAGAAAGAGACAGAGAGTGAAAGTGGGCATTTGGCAAATAGAGGGGAAAGAGGACTTACTGTTGCATCAAAACTGGCAATATCTTTCACCCTTCCAGATGAAGTTTTTATCAGGTTTATTTAGGTTTGGTTGAAACCCAATGAACATTGAGAACAGCCTTTGGAAGCATCACTGCTATCTCTGAAAGCACCTGATGAAACCTCTCTGATCCTTGTAACATTCCCTTTTTTGTAATAGCCAGTCTTGTCACCTGCCTTTAGGATCAGGAAAGAGGCTTTTGTCCCTTTTGTTCACAGGTATGGACATAGCCCTTCTCTCCTGAAAGCACAACCCATTTATTGGGAATGCTCACTGACCTTACTCACGAGCCCAAGCTCCAAACAGCGAGGCAAGCTTCCAGAAAGAAAAAGGCAGAAGTATTCCAATATAAAAATGAATGCCTGATGTAACTATCTAGGAATTTACAAGACCCCCACCATCAGGGAATCTGAGAAGCCCCCGAGCATTAAGAACCGAGGTGCTCCTTGGGCAGCAGAAGGAGCCGCGTGGTGGCCAGGGGACAGATCCTGGCAGTGTGAAACTCCTCATCGGCACTTCCCAGAGCTGGACGTTCACAGTGCCTCCCTCTCTTCCTCCCTCATGTGGATTCTCTGGTATAATACAATAATATATATATTATTTATAATAATATTATCTGGTATAATCTAATAATATAGTTGAACTCTTGCTCAGGTCTCCCCTCAGAGAGGGTATGAATGTGATCTCTCTCCTGATTTCATGAACGTTTTAAGAACTTAATATCTCTGAGGTTTAATATCTACTCCCTTGTCAAATTTGGCTGAAATTGGCAAGTAGATTAAATAATAAGGTTTTGTTATTAGGAAAGGATTGACACACAGACAGCATGATCCTGTGAGCCTTACTTCCTTAGGAAACCTGGCTAATGATCTATTTTTAATCTTGCTTTCCTAGACTACAGAAAAAGTTTGATTCATGGTTGATGGAAGCTGTGAGGATTTCTGTTCTGTGTATTGATGAAAAGCCAGATTCAAAAAGAATATTTTAACATCATGTTAGTTAGTGCATAGCCTGGATGAGTTCTGTCGAGAGTTTGTTTTAACACGAGGGTTAAAAATAGGTAAATATAGAAAAAAGCGAGATTAATTTTTCTGTTTGTTTTTCAGACTTTCTTTCCTTCTTCTAATCCCAACCCAAAAAACTTTCCAGAGCTCATTGCTTATATGAGAGTAGTTAAATGAATGCTCAGCATCAGCCAAGAAGCTGCAAGTTAGAGGATACAAAAAGCTCCCCGTGAGCTGATTAGGAATGTATTTGTTATGATGACTTCTATAGGACGTCTATTTGTTATGATGACGTCTATAGGACATCTACTTGTTATAATGATGTCTATAGGACGTCTATTTGTTATAATGTCGTCTATAGGACGTCTGTTTGTTATAATGCCTGTGGCTCCCCTATGTCCCACTCACCAAAGGAGTGCCCAGGGAGCACGGCCTTTTCCTGCCACAGCCCCACGGGGCAGCCTGGAAATGACGCCAACATGAGACGCGGTCAGAGCTTTTGGAAAGGGGAAGCAGTTTTCAGTAAGGACTCACTGCAGGATTTCTTGCTTGTCATGACCTCAGGACTGCCTAAACTAATCCAATTTACATCACTGATCATGGCAGAGGCAGAACTCAGGTGTGTTTAGCTGTGGAAGATGCCACGGGCTGTATTCAACAACAGCCTCACTGCAGGAATGAAATACATGCATATTGAAGGTCCATCCTCAAAGGCAGATTGAGCCTTCAGATTCCAGATGGCTCCAAGGAAGACAAGCAATGTGCTATCTTAATTTCTGCCTAGAGGATTAGGAGGAGTTAAGACAATTTGCCATCCAGCAGCTACACAGCAGACTCAAAACAAAGGCTGGTTTCAAGGCTAAACTGGTGAAGCAAGAGGAAACCAATGCTCAATGATAACAACTCTACATTTTTTTAACTCCATCAGCCTTTCTAGGGGAGAGTCACAAAAAGCTGCAGAAGCTTTTTCAAGTTTTAAGATTCTGAAGCTTCTCTGAGCTACACAAGATCCAAGATTTGGATTTGGGGTGAGAGCTGTTTGATAACGCTGCCTGCTGGCTGCTTCCTACACCAGCAAGAGCTAACTTACCCCAAATGAATTTTATTAAACAGAAGCTCCTGGTTTTGACACACAAAACCACAAGTTTTCTAAGGACACCAAGAGACGATCAGGGTGGATGAAGTTGCTCCAGTAGTTTCATTAGATCTATTAGACCTCGTTAGAAATGCTATAGCAGTTATTTCATGTAGGCTTTCCCAGCCAGATGGCCAGTATTGATTTGTCATTAGGTCTGCTCAATGGGTATAAAGACTTTTAAGAAAGCTAGAGATCTAGCCTGATGACTGAAATCTTCCCTTATGCTATGGGGAAAAGAATGGCACCACTGTAATGGCATTGCAGTATCACCCAACCATGCTTTGCTTTTGGATGTCCGAGAGATGTTGAGAGGACCAGATACAGGTCACTGAGAACTGAACGAAAACACAACATGAATATGGGTGTTGCTGTTTCTCCCAGCGCATGTACAGAACAGCCAACACCATTACCGAGAATTCCTTCCAGGAAGTAATAAAGGCAGCAGTGGGTGATTTATTGAGACTTGGCAATTCTTCCCTTGGCCCTAAAAACTGGAAACTAACACAACAATAATATTTCTTTTTTAAAGGGAAGTCATTCTTCTCGGCTTCCCAGTTCAACCCATCTATACCACACCTTTCTCACACAGCCTTGGGTATGGCAGAGAACATGACTGTCATTTATTAAATATGGAATAGTGCTCTCTTATGACAATAACACAAGCTGCAGGTTTCACTCAGGCCCTTTCTAACCTCTGCTGGTGGACAGAATGCCATTTCTGCAGAGAATACAAGATAAGTCCTTGAAGAAATAAAGTAGTTGTAAACCTTCAGATAGTCTTGGCCCTTAGAAAACGCTGAGGATCCCAGTGCAATCGGTGGCTCTCTATGAACTGATGTGGAAGCACACAACATTGCTGCAGAGGCTGCCCAGCCACCATAAACCTGGCACCCAGAGAGTGAGCACCAGCAGGCACAGTTCACAGGCACCAAGGTTCTTCCTTTGGTAGACGGGTTTTCTGTCCATGTGCTGCATCATGACGCACTCCGACCACACCAGGAGAGGTTCGGTGAAGGGGAAGCCATGAAAAAACCATGAGAGGCAAGAGGGGAAGCAGGGCTGCTGCTTTTAGCATAAGCCTGCAGCTAGAGTGGAGTGTAACACGAAGTGCAGCACAAGGGCTGGCTTGCAAAGGGAGATACTTGAGATTAGTTTATTGTCTCTCTCATTTATTGCTTTCTTTAGGCAGCTGTATGGGGATGTAGGAGACTGTCTGGCGTGAAAGTTCAGAGATAGAGTAATTAGATTCAATGGCAAGATTATGGATTTTATGCATGAGCCACCTTTGATTGTGGAAAAAGTTAAAGCATGTTCTCCATAAAGCTTGGGAGGTTTCTCATAACACTAGTACAAGTAGGTAGATGAAGAGATGTTAAATTCCTAATTGTTTCTTTTATCTTTCGTGTGATAGAGACAGAGTTCTGTTTTAAAGACGTACCAAAAACCAGGTCTTTCATCTGGAGTGTAAAATTCATGTGTTCCCTGACCTCGTGTGTCACATGGTAATGAAACAACGTAAATCAGAAATGTTAAAAGTTGAAGTTTGTTAATATTACTGCTGAAGCTCCAGTCTCTTTCCTGGTTAAGCTGACAGGTCCATAGTCCAAATATATATATTTACAGATTACAACGACATGAAGAAAAAAATTAATGGACACCCAATGAGAACCAAATGGAAATGCAAGTTTCAGATGACTATCTGGAAATTAAAAAAGAAAAAGAAAGAAAAAAAAGCTCAAAAAAACACATCCATGTATTTTAACTCGGGTGATGGACTTTCTTTGTATTGTACTACCACCTTACTCCTAAGGAAATACTTTGGTGATTTATACTCTGTGGGGAAAATTTAGCAAACAACATACATTCTGCATTCTCTTATCTATATTTCCTTCTCAGTTCTTTAGCTGTCTGGGCTGAAGCAGTCACCAAGGTACAAGAAGGTATCTTCCCTAGTTGAAGAAGTCATTATGTACTGATATTTTTGGGTGGGTGAACCAAAGTTTCTGGCCTGCCTCTTCCTGAGACTGTTGCAAAACATTTCTATTCTTCTGCATGATGACACTGAGATCTGTGGTTTTGCATGTCGTTAATTGCTATTAATTCCCGTGTTGGAGTATTTTTGAAGTGTGCAATTATTGCATTGTGTATCTTACATTCAGACCTCTGCACCACAGATCACTGAGGACAAAGACCGACACCACTCAAGGTTTGGGTGCAGAAGACAGAATTGACATCACGGCCCCAGAGCTAAAGCCAGTTTTGCTGGGGCACAGCGAATTATGCCTTCCATGGATCTTGCAGGTGGAAGGGCAGACTTATCAGTACTCCTGCTTACACTGCAGTGACTGCATGTATCCTGAAAGAGCCCCACCAGCCCTCAACCCCGAGGCTGTACCTGGCCTCACAGACAGAGTAGATGGGCCCCTGCAGCCCTCTCCATTTGTTCCTACCCCTTGACAGCTGCTTCAGCAGAATTGGCTGAACTTGATGTGGATCAGAGGTGGCGAGAGCTCAAGGTCATAAAGCAACACAAAGACTGTTGGGGAGATTGGGCTAGGGCCAGCCTTGGGACACAACGAGGAAGGCTTTTTCAGGTGCCCACTAGCCTGGGAGTTATTAAAAATAAAAAGCAGCTTCCATCTTTCCTCCTCTCTCCTCCAATCAAATCTATGGGGAGTCTCAAAGAGAATCTGAAAACAGGGACATTTCCATAAAGCTCATTTCACACAGGGAAATCCAACTCATTACCTTTAACTCAAAAAAGTCAAGACTATGCCAAAGCATACTGTGCATTTGAGATAATCACGGGTAAGTCTCCTATTGCAGGTTTTTTCCCATATTAAATGGATTGTGAAAGCAACTGGAAAGTAGTTCACATCCAGTTATGTGAACTACTGCTATCCAAATCTCACCTTACAAAAAAAAATTACTCCTTCTGCATCAGACGATAGAAAGGAAGCCAGTCTTCAAGGTACAAGGTGAAATCCTGGCTCCATTGTATTCATTTGCCAAAATTGACTTGACTTCAACAGAGCCAGGATTTCCCCCCTAAAGATTTAGCTATAGTAAGCTGGGGAACATCTAAATGGCAGAGTAGAAAAACAGGTTATGAAGCCTTTAGATCTCCATTTGTCCCCGCAAGCCAAGCACCACAGTAACACATGACGTGAGAATATTGCCTTGGCTGAGTTCATAACGATCAGTTTTCCAACTCAAAAGATTCACATTATTACTGAAGTTTCTGCAGGTAATCCTAACAGAGAAATCAAATGTAACAGAGACAAAGTGCTTCTTTCATCTTTACAGACAGTCTTTGGAGAACAACTATCGCTGCCACATCTGGTGATTCCGAAGCTACCTCAATTTTATTTTCCTTTGTAAACTACTACTGACCCAATTTTCTCTACTGTTAGTGTTATCCTGACCATCCTGCTTCATGCTGCTGTCAAGGTGTCTCTTCAAGTAGGAGGGACTGAGACAATGTGAACTGAGGGAAAAATGAGCAAGAAATGAAATTTTTCATCAGAAGGAAGACAAGTGGCCACAAGTATGAAAAAATGAATAACAACTGAAACAGTGCAGAACAATGCAGTGAGTGAGAAAATTCAATCAGCACTGCTTCTAGCACCAAACTTAGGGCAGTAATTCCCACAGTCCTTCTAAAGATTATTTTTCATGCAAGACACAAATTTTATTGTGTCTTTCTTAATCCTTGCCTCAGTTTCCAACTCAGCTCTCCATGGTCATTAATTGGGATGGGTGAAAATCTGTTAAGTAAAGTAATTTACCTGGGTTTTGTTTTCTTAACTTCTTGAATTCTTAAAAAATCAGCTACTTATTTCTCCATTATTGGATCCAATGCTGTAGCATGGATGCAGCATTGCCACCCAGGATCTAAATCTTAAAGCTGCTTGCTAGTAATGCTAACTGCCAGAACTCCATATCTATGATACTTGGCATGGCTCCATACAAAAATATATATATATTTTTTTTCTCAGTCCAACTCATTCTAATAGTGTTATCTCACTATGAAATTTGCTTATTTATTTACTATTATTTATTTATTTAACTATAAGAATAATTTTACTATAGCATTATTGATTATATTGCTTCTCTTGCATTCCTTATCAGTTTGAATTACTTAAATTATGTTATACAACTACATAAATACTGGAATATATGCAAGATTATACAGCATATAAACTAAGAGACAGTAATCTCAAAACTACAATTAGTATACTCACTTGAATAAAGGAGTTCCACAAACAACACATTTGTATATTCCTTGAGCTTTGTGATGTGTGTACTCCCCCTCAAAGGCACTGGGAAAACAATAACACTACATTTTAAAAATAAATAAAGGATTTTTTTTTAATTATTAAATTAGCAAGGACTTTAGAAAAATATTAAAGAAAAAAACAATAGTTTGCAGTTGTTTTTTATTAAATGAAGCAAATAAAGCAGGCACGGGAAAAGGGGAATGTCCTCATTAGTTTGCCTCAGGTGTTACGCATCATGCAAGAGGAAGCAAATTGTCACACAGTTTAAAGGACAGAACAACAACAAAAACAACAACAAACAAAAAAAAAAAGAGAAAAACTGGAATCTTCCTCTATTTGGTAAATGAAACATAAGTTTTCATAAACACGGATTGTTTGAAATTTAGCTTCCTCCTATGCACTTCTCTGGGTTTGCCTTTAGAAAACATTTTATTAATGCATTCAGATGCTGAGCTGGAGGTGTAAAGCTCTTGGGTGTCTGCCATTGAGCAGATAATGAAGACTCGGTGTTTGGTGAGTCCAGGATGGGCTGGCAGGGTGACAGAAGTATTGTAGCTGAAAATGAAATAATTGGTCCATGATTTCAAGCTGTGTGCGCCTTATATTTTTAGTTGAAAAGCAATATTACAGCTTTAAGGGAATATTTTTCTAAGTTAACAATCTAAGAGGCTAGGAGGTCATTCATCTAATACGAATCAGCTGTGCTAGTCCAACAAAAAGCCTATGTGCTCGGCAGCTTGTTTTTATTATCCTTTCACCCTTTTTATGAGGTCCAATTTTTTTTATAAACAGGATTTTTAAGAATGACCTAATCTCCGATTGTTTGTGCGCATTAAATCACGTCGCTGGTCCCGTACACAAGCAGGAGGGATGCGGGGCAGGAAAGCCTCGCGGCGCGGGCTGCCATCCATCCCCGTGCCCGGTCACGGTGGTGGGGGGACAGAGGGATGGGGAGGAGAAGGGATTATCCCGCTCCTTCCCGTCTGGCACATCCCATAAACGTGCTCTGTCAGGAGGAGCGCTGCCTGTTAAGCGGGACCCCATGTGTGGTAAAGAGCCCTTTCAGGTCATGAATGAAAACAAGCAGTTACATCATTAGGGCGTTTGGATCAGAGGTAAAGCCGGGGCCTTATGCCAAGTTCAGTGGTATAAATTAGACAACAAAAATGGTTAGGCCTTGGCAAGTTACCTTCGTGTTGGAATCAGCTGAGAGAGACTTTATTCACTAAAAACAGTCCTGGAAGCAAGTCCTTTTTTTCCTCCAGGATTCAGGGCTGGCTTCCAACGACTAAAGCCATGTGAGGGCAGTTATTGAAAATTTTTGACATTCCAACCACAAATGAGCCAATAAATACCTTCTCCACATGTGCTTCAAAAAGAAATTGGAGTGGGGTGGAAAAGAACTAAATTATGCTACCTTCTTTCTGCAGCCAAAATGTCTATACTTACAATGACCACCTTCAAAACTTCAGCGTCCTGGCACGGGGCCATTTCCCTCGTGGTTCTGCTTACTGTGATGTCTTCCAAAAAGTGTACCTAAACCGCTATTACTTCCACACATTTTGTAGTAAACTAAAAACAGACTCTAAACATAAGCCCCGAGACTTTATAAGACATACAGTGTTCATTAAAAGTCACACAAGACCCCTGGCCGTGGCCTCCAAGCTGCAGATGCTTGTCTTTTCGGTGGTGTTAATTTGTAGGGGTTAGTAAACAAGTGCAGAATTCCTGGGGAAAAAAAAAAATTGCTGGGAAGGATGAGGAAGCACCAGCGAGAGGAAAGGGAGAGAAGAAGGATGCCTGTGTTTCGAGGACCTCGCTCCCTTCACCCTGCCTTACCTTTCGGTCCCCTTCTCCTGAGTGACATGGTACTGCAAGGGTGTCAGCCGCTTCCTCAGCTCCTCCTGGGAAAAGACCACCTTACAGTCTTTTTTATCCCTACATGACCCTGCAAAGGGAGAGGATATGGGGAGAAGGAGCCTTTTTAGCTTAAATCCTGAATAATTGCTTTGGCAGACGGCCACAGCATAGCTTCTGCATTCACTTGTCAATGACCAGACCAGTCCCTAATGCACGAAGAATGGCTCAGCTGAACTGCAGCTGATTATTTCTTCAAATCCAAGTTTAAAAAGAATTTTGCTTGAGAGCCAGGTGATTCCACTGGAGCAGTGACAATGTGCTACAGCCAAAGCCCTTCCGTGTGTTGCGCACACAATCATTCACAAGAAAGTTACATTTCCCAACCATTAAAAAAAAATTTAAAAAGCTGCAAAAAATAACTACAACCAAAATGTTCTTTACAAGACATCTATATTGGAGACTTATGGTAATGGGCATATGATGTTCAGCCACAACATCCAACGATTTTGTTACCCCTTAAAGTAGTTCAAAATAAATCTTTAGAATTCAAACACAGTTGATTTAACTTTTAGTAGCATCCTAATCCTTTTACTTTATAACAGTAACAGTTGGATCTTTTCCCTGTTGAAGCACTGGAATAGGAGCTCTGAGGAGCAGGTCGTTTCTTTGCAACAAGAGGCACCAGGTTCAACAGTAAAGTTGCCCTGACATTTAGAGTTGCTATTGAAATTACCCGTCTTTGAAAATCCCATCTTATATTTTGCTTAATTCACACACGCAAAAAAAAAATCCAAGGAGCACATAGGGATTACTGTAAAAAAAATTTGTATAGTGCAAAAAATCACATTATGAAAGAAAAAATAATAATAAGGCTGCTTTTGAGAATGAAAACTCCTGAAGTAATAACAGAAATTACCAAATATTAAAATAATTTTGATATTCTCTTGCAAAAAATGAGCTGACACAGTACGGCAGGTAAAAAGCGCTCTAATTATGACAGTAATTAAAATACGTTACAATTAGAAATAAACAGTCCCGACAAAAATATTTTTTGCTAGTAATGTATATACACTCATAAAAAGACCAATTGTGTTCCCAAAGTAGAGGGAACAGAGCTACCCATCTGTATGTCATTTAGTACAGGAGAGGCAATGGCAGGTTTAAATTACATGGTATTGGATTGCAATTTCCTAACATTGGATGCTTTTCTGCTTTTTTACCTTGAGTCATTACTAAGGAGTGTTCATAAAAAGTAGCTTAAAGCACAGATGCTTGCAAATCATTTAAGAAAAGATGTTTCTTTCTTCCTCCCCCTCTTCTTTTCCTCATTTTTTTTAATGTGTGGGGGTGGGTGAATAGGGGAGAGAGAAAAAGAATAATGCTGTTGGTCACTACTGACTAACCCTAGGAAGTATTTTCAGGAAGAAAAAAAAAAGTAAAATTGAAAACATCTGATTGAAGTAAATAGTGCAAACATAAAAAGCTTACTAGTGAAAGAAAGGTATTGAAAAGCGACTTTATTTCATAGATTAGAAATTACTTTTGATCTAAACATTCTTAAAAACAGATTGTTTTCCACTCCGAGCCATCTCATTAGCTGAGCTGCAGAGCCTGCGTTTTAATGGCAAGCTTTGAAAGAGCGCTGCTGTATGCCTTTGTTAGCTTCAATCTTATTTGGGAGAGGGATAAAGATTTCATTCCAGTTCTCTTTGTTTGTCTTTCAAGAACCACTAAGGCAGTATTCACACAAATTTTGCAGGAATGTGCCCTGTGCCATAGCTTACAAATTATTTGGTTTTGGTGCACTTAAAGGTCACCTTCCAAATTAGCAAAATTTTCCTACATCCTGGCTTTTCAACCTTAAATGTAAATATTGTTTCCTAACTGTAAGTGAGGTTTGTTCTTTATAACATTTGGTTGCTTATTTAAAGATGTCAAACTTTGGAGGTTTTTATTCTCACAACGTGCTGGGCTCTAGGACTAATAAGTCTTTCAAAGGATAGCTAGCAGGGAAAGGAAGCATATGCATTATATAAATAACTATTGTTACGTTGCATTATGCAGTTCAGAAGGAAACTGTTTGAGAGCTGGTCTTCCATCTAATATTTCAGTATCAAAGAATTAGTCTAGAGAGCAGCCAGGAATCCTACAAACCAACACCTCTTCACTTTTAAAAATATCTTCCAACTGTTTTTTTTTTTTCTTTTCCAGAAGTTCATTTGCTCTTTAGCTATTCCAAAAAAGCAAACTAAGCATAACCCCACATTGAAAAAAAAGTTATGCAAAACATTAAATGTTTTACAGAAGAGCCAGCATTTCCTCTTTGCTCTCCTTGAATAATTTCTCATCTCTTTCAGAAATGTTCTTCAACCAGCAGGCTCACTACTATGCACAAGGAAATTTCTATATGCCACTTGATCCGTGACATAGATCAGAAGTAGGGAGCATGTTATAAAAGATTTTTCTCCATCGCTTTTAATAATTAACTGCACGTTTTACGATACAGACATGTATTTATGTCTGCAGGGGAATCTTGCTAATCTGCACGGGGGTAAACTGCAACCTGCCCCAGCAAAGGTCTCTGCGGGTTTCTGATTTAATGGAGTATACAGCAGAAAAAGCTATGGTTGCACTACAAATCAGAAAGGAAATTGCTTGGTCCAGCCCTCGGCATTAAGGAACAGCCCTCTTCAGTCAGTTGAACTTACTCCTTAACTGCTAGCAACAAAAAAGGAAGGCTCAGTAAACTGAGCGCGCTGTTTCCATACTGCCAAAGAGACAGGGAGGTAATGCAAGACTGAGCCACGACTGGAGGGTGGAAGGATCCATTATCTGAATCGTGGCTAGCCTACAAGCCTTGAGAAAATGCAATAAATCTTAAAAATGGCAGGACGGGATTCTGGTAATGGAGTCCTTCAGTTGGGAAGAAACTACCATGCAAGGGGGACAAAAACACTCAACCTGCGGTACGAGATCGGCCACCTCCGTCTGGGAACCTCCTTTACGGGGTATACGGGAGGTCTGCTCCAGTCAGGTCTGCCTCTACCTGGTGTGGGGACAACATAAAGCTACCCACATCTGTGTGCAGCTACGAGGGAAGCTGAGACAGGTCAAGCTGCTAGTAAACCCATTGGGTTGTTAAAGAAGGGAATAAAGGTGGCCCTGAGTGCCTTCCTCGCTCTGGTTCCCCAGAGGAGGGACCCAATGTGGCCTTGTGGGAAGGGGTCCCATAGGCAACAAAACCCTCCAGGGTGACTCTGGCCTGAAGCAAGGTTCTCCACTCACTTGTAAATGGTACTGCTCGAGGCAGGAGCCGTCAGTTTTGCACCAGTGTGATTACATTACAAAGGTAAGGCTAAATTAAATAAGCCTAATTAATTAAGTGAAGATAAGCGAGTTTGGATTCATTTGGTCTATCTCTGGACTCCGAATGGGACCTAACTTGTTCTCCAGCGGCGATGCGCTCCCAGCAGTGCCTTTCGAGGAGCTGGGGACAGCTCTGCCTCTGACCCAGAGGCTCCAGCCAGATCCTGCTGTTAGGAGCGGGGAAGGCAGACTTCCAAGCGCAGACCAAATGCCATTTATTATCATTTTCTTCTGCTGCACAATTCACCCTCTCCTCTGAGAGACATCTTTTCCTCCAATGCACGCACAGATTCTGCTGCAAGATCCGAGTCCAGATGAAATCTTTCCCATCAGCGCACCGTAGTGTGCCTGTTCTCCTTGGTGTTCCTTGGGAAAGCAGCAACGCACAACCCTTCCAAAGCAGACACCAACTTTTCCACTTCAGGCCACCTGCCTTCAGCCTCTTTCCAGCAGTTCCAGCAGTGCTAAAAGCTTCTGGGATCTTGGAGCAGGATGGAAAGCCTCTCAAAGACAAGGCCAGGCTCACAGATCTTAATGCATAAACATAAAAAAAAGAGTTCAGGAGGGTGAGGCAAACAAAACCAGAAACACTTCTTGAGCCTTTGTGGCATTCCTGTACTTAAGAATGGCTTTTCTGAAAAGAAATGCGATGTGTGCTGCAATTTACTATTCACCCACAGACCACGGGCATTTTAGAGTTCAGCTCTGGAGTCTGGAGGCCTTCCCTATAAAAATGAAGTGAACAGAAAGTATTTGCTGGGTGTTGACCTGATAATGAAGACATCAAGCATCTCACCTCACATATAAATTCTGATTTCCATCGACCTTTTCAGACCTGTGGTTCGTAGTGCTGACGAACAAGTGCCATTTCCTTCAATACCACCGATCGCAAGGAAACGAGCAACTAGATACGTCCAGGCAGACTGACACGAGTTAGCAGACCATTACTCCTCACCACTCAGCCCTTCACCTGCTCCGGTGTGCCGCAGGGTGTCGAGCAGTGTCTGACGTGCCCTGAAATACCTTGGCGCTTTGCCTGATGGCTTTCCTTCCTTACATCGTCTTTTGAACCGTCCTAATGATTTTCTCTTCTGTCTTGTTGCTTCCCATCACCACAAAATGAACTCAGCTTTTCAGCTTCATGGAGGACACGGCATACATTTTCCTCTTCCTACGTATGCTTATGTTCCACCAGCATTAATGGACATTACAGTCATGCACCGAGCACATGCCATTAAGACTTCCTGAATTAAATACAGCAAGATCAAATGTTCCAGCAGAGCACAGCCATATAATAAATTGGGCTTTCCGTTTTCAGTACTACTCCTTTTAATATAACTGAGCATTTTTTTAGGGGCCTTGCAGCACGTTTTGTTATTCATACACTACCACAGCCCCAGTCCTGCAATGTGACCTGTGTGGGCAGACCCCGGAGAATATGCATAGCTCCGGCAACTACAGAAGGGTCTGTGAATGCAAGTAAACCCGGCTCCAAGCATACATCTCCCTGCTTCCCACAGCCCATCCCTCCGCAAGTGGGTTGGACCTTACTCATCCACAGTAAATTATCTCACACTGATGCTAAGAGGAATCCTGCAAGGTTAAAAAATATTCATGTACGTTACTTTACACAAATACCCTTACAGATGATATCACTAACACCCAGGTTTATTAAAATTGGAATCTCTCATTTTTATTCTTTTAAATTTTGTTTACACAGTTCATGCTGCTTGTTTAGAGTTTTGCCTCTCTCTCCCCGCTTAGGAAAAGGAGGATGGACGGCTCTGTTTCACTTCTGTTTAGTCTGCCCTCTGCAGCCTTTAGTCTGTAGCCTACTGCAAACAAACCGGGAACTGCTGGTCTAGTTAACAAAAATTAAAAAGGAAAACAACTCTTGGAAATGCAAATCAGTGCAAACAGTTGGGTTAGCCTGTAAATTTGAATGCTATGTTTTACAAAACCCTGTATTTGATGTCATACATCTTTATGTACTCCCATCACAAGCCATTTTAAATCATCTACGCATGCTGCTGCCTAGGAGAAATCCTACAAAAGAACTTGGAAAAAAATGGGAGGTCAAGTTTAAGCAAAATCCAGACTTGGTAATTAAAGAAACCCTGTAAACATTTTACACATTGAAAGACTGATCTGTGGTTCTTCTCTGAAGGATGGCTCCTTTGCTTTCTTGCTGTAGGTAGCTAACTCCCACCCGCTGCTGAAATACCATTTGCAGTTTTATGCAAGCATTAGGACTAATGGGGCGAAGACCATTTCCACTACATTGTGCGTTGAGAATCCAAAAGCTGGGTACCAGGACAACAGCTAAAATTTTGGGTCAAATGCCAGGTTCTTGTCTTACAAGAACAACACCAAAAAATTTTCCGTCTTTAAAAAAAATGGTTTGCTTAATACCCAGGAGGGTCACAGGGCCACAAGTGAAGGGCAAGCCAGCTCTGCGCAAATTCGCAACCTTCCCATGCAATCGAGCAGCAGAGCCAACAAGTGTTTTTTTTTTCACCTGGTCATCAGCATGGCTGCTGGTTTGTACAGATGTAAGTATTCCAAGTCACCATCAGAGATCTACCATGTAAGACAACAACTTTCCAGAGCACTTAAGGAACAAGCCCCAAAGTGCCAACTAAGGTGGCTCCACCACCGTACGCTCATTTTCCTGCGGGCACAGCGGTTGCCTTGCTGCTCCCCCAGAGCCGTGAGGGCCTGTGCCCCAGGCTACGTGGCCACGGCAGCTGGTGGTCCGCCAGCCAAGGAGACATTCCCTGGAAAAGGAATCCAAAGCTGCCTGCCCTCCCTGCGAATGTGAAAAACATTCAACAGAGGATGGAAGTGTTTTGCACAGTGGGAAAGAAAAGCAGTTCCATTTGTCCTCTCCAGGGACAACCTCGACTCTACCTCCTTATCTTGCATGAATACAATCCACGGCATTGCCAGCCCCGGCCCCACAACCTCTTCAGCTGCAGGTACCGAGCACTCCAGTGTCCGCTTGTGCTGGTGCAGGGGGGCAGAACTGCCCTGGGGCTTTCCGAGCTCCCAGCTTGCCCAGGACAGCAGCAATGGCAGTGATGGCAGCATGCAGCGATGGCAGCATGCAGCAGCTGCTCAGCAGTGGCTGGAGAATAGAAGCACCTTCAATATCGTGGAGAAAATCCTTGTGGCATTAGAAGCTGCCTGTCTGCTGTGATGGCTGAAGATGGGGCACAGGGCAGCTAAGCTCTTTGCCTTGCTCTCGGATGCAAACCAGGCGAGACAAGATCAAGATCTACGGGTACAGCAGTAGGGGCGGGAGCGTTTATAATGATGGATTTCTCTTCCTCTCTCCCCTATAGATAAAGAGACTTTTGTTTTGCTGATATGAGCCTAGCACCTTTCACAGGCACTACATTTGTTTAAATTAAAAACAAGAAAGGCAGAGACACTGAGCACTCTGTATCTGGTCAGTAGATTTCTGTCAGAATCAATAAATGGGGGCACAACATATGGAAAGGCATTTTATTAACGGCAGAATTAAGCTGAATTTAATAAGAGTGCTTTATGCTACCTTTTGCATTTAAAATATTTCAGTGAGCCATCAAAATAAGTTTATTCACACGGCTTTAATAAAGGTTTAACCCTGCAGCGGAAACAATTAAAAAGTCAGCATTTGCCAGCGGTTACCGCAGTGGTGTGTAGCTTATTGTAGCATTCAGGCTGTTGCTAAATCCTCCTGCTGCTTCCTCCACAATAGTGATGTGTGGCCTGTGAAATGAGCACTGCGTTTCAAGACCCAAGGTGCCGCCGCCTATGCTTGGGCTGGGGGTGGAGGAAAGGAGCGGGGTGGGGGAGGTCCCTGCTCTCCTCCAATTCCAAACGGCAGCCCCGACCTCACCCCGTGAAGAAGTCGGCTGCCTCCGGCCGTGCTTCTAGAAGGGCCCTGTTAGCAAAGAGACAGCCAAGAGACAGCAAAGGGCACAGAGACCAGCGGGCACAGCCATGTCCTGGCCTCTGTTCCTGCAGCGCCGAGCACCGCGGGCAGGACGGGCTGCGATGTGCTCTGGCTCTTGCTCTGCTGTGGCCACCACAGCAAAAATATTGTAGCCCCCTTCCCTCTCAACGGACCGAGGGTGGAGGAGCAGCCAAAAGGGTTGGCAGTTGCCAGCTTCTCTCCCTAGTGGGCCTCCTGGGCCTCCCTATGGTTCCATACGATGTAGGCCGGAGCAGGGCACCTCCGTTCCCCAGCCCCTACCCAGCAGGGTTTCTTTTGCAAGAAATGGCCAGATGAGGCACAGGTTTTGCTTGGAACCAAGACCAAGCATTTTCTTCTTCTCACCCACCGCTGGGATGCAATTTCTCCCTACTCCTCGTTCCCCCCCCCCCCCCTCCCCGTTCACCCCCTGTGCTGTAGCAACCCGTGGTGCACCTAACAGCTGACTTCTGGCAGCCTCTGTGCCTCCCAGGCCTGATTCCTGCTCCATACCCTCGAGGCCCTCTCCATGTGCCATCCAGTTCCCTGCAGGCACATCCCCTGGGTGACCCACTGGATCACCTCCTCCATCGCTTCCGAGCACGTTCTGGCCAACTTGAGGGTTAACATCATAACCATCCCCCAAAATTGCACCTTTTCTTGCTTGCCCTCCTCCAGCTTTTCACCAGATAAGATCTCCTTCCTCTTTGTGTGCTGTCATCTCTCCTTTACATCACATTCTTCTGTTCGTTATGCACTCCTCGGAGGAAGGACAAAGCTGGGAGTTGCTTTTAATCCAAGGAAAAAGGGTAAAGGCAGCCCTGAAAGGGCTTCTCAGACCTCCTGTTAGACACTCATAACTAAAAGAGCAGCTTTTCACTGGAGCCTTTAAAACACAGAAACCCAGTTAGTGCTGGAACGTCACCTTTCACATCCATCTTTTACATTACATTTCAGCAAAAAAAGCAGAGAGCCCGAGCTGCACAGGGCACAGCAATGGAACAGAGGAAATTTATGAGCTCCCAGAATTAAAACATTCTTGCAAGAAAGGCAAAAATGGCTTGTGGTGGGTCCTTTACGGGAGCGGGGAGGGAAAGCAAATGACCTTAAGAGATCCTTCAGGGAATACATCAAGGAACTGGCTCTGTGCACAGGGTTGGGAGCACACGAAACTTCTCATCCCGTGGTACTCAGCACCACAGAACCCCTGAGAAGCCCCTGTCCAGACGAGGCACAGGCAGAGCCTCCGGGTAAGGGAGAGAATGAGGAGGAGAGCAAAACTCAGCATGAATGAGGAGTTAAAAAGGGGGCAAAAAAGGGTACACACCCTGGAGTAAAAAAAAAAAAAAAAAGGTACATTAACAACGGATTTCTGGTCTTCTGTATCATTCTAATCTTTGCAAGCATCAGGCATCATAAGAGCATCACTCCCATTGAAATATCTACAAATAAATTTTGTTTTAAACTACATTAAATAAAATTTTGTAGACTGAATACTATTGTACAAAATAAACATTTGTAAGTACAAGATAGTTTTTTTTAAGCAATACCAACATTGAATATAGTTCCATTCAAACAGCTACACAAAGGTAATTTTTTAAACCATTCTCAAGCCATTCAAAAACTATAACTTTATGCTCTATTATGATAAAGCAGCATTCTATGGTCATTATTACCACTAAGAAGCAAAAGAGGCATACAAACACGTTTATGTATTAATGGCACATGAACAGCTTTACATGCTATTTGCTATTGTGCTCACATAGTGCACGTTCAAGCATTTATCAAACTGGCAATTCTTATAATCCCCGGGAGGGAGTGAACCAGGTAATTTGTAAGACTGTATTTTAAGTTTAAAAGAAATTCCAAACTGATATTTGCTATTCTTAAAATTATTATTATTTAATTAGCTTCATTGAAATGAGTTTTGATTTTTGCCCCCCAACCAGTTCTGAGAAACAAGAACATCCATCTGAGACCTTGTATGACACATGTAAGCCCAGAGCAAATTTTTACATTCAAGTTATAAACCCCAGAAAATAGGGATTTATAACAAAAACATTGACAGCCATTTAACCATAGCCATACTAGAGGGTATTGTTATACAACGTATCAGTCTCACTTTTATTTTCTTTCAGATCATGCGAAGAGCCATCTGTAATAGTACGTCTCTGGTGATACAAATTACGGAAAGCTATGGGAAAGTTAAAACATTCATTATGGAAATTACATCTCTGAACATACAAACATACAATATGAAACTTTTTCAGATATAGCTTAAAACACACAA
The DNA here is from genome assembly GCF_013377495.2 of Cygnus atratus. Lineage (NCBI taxonomy): Eukaryota > Metazoa > Chordata > Aves > Anseriformes > Anatidae > Cygnus > Cygnus atratus. The sequence continues at coordinate 36,486,570 of NC_066362.1, read as the reverse complement.
AGTTTAAAAGCAACTAATGCTCTTTGAACACACTAGACTAAGGTCTTTTCTTGACTTTTCATTGCTGAGGCCAGATCTGGCAAACACTACATGCACAGATAATTTCACTGACATGAGCAGTTTGAGAGTTCAGAGGGACAAACGCATAGGAATAAGTCATGTATGTAGCTGTTTGCAAGATCTGCTCCTAAAAGTAATCCTTTATGTTAACAAGATTACTACTAAAAGTCCAGTTCTGAGAGTCAGTAATTTTCTGTTCACAAGCTATTCATTTCAATTTTATGGAAAGACATTATACTGAAACTTGGAATTAACAACGGTTTAATAAAACAAATTATGAGAAACTATACCATATATATTTATTTAATAAAGACTTACACCATATGCCCAGCACCATCTTCATACAGATGTGTTGTATCTTAATCTAATCCTAGAAAAGCATGGTTTCCTACTAGCAATTAAACACTTCACAACAACTTAATATTATCTAGGACTTTATTATTTCATACAGGTCCTGGAAAAAAATACCAAGTCTACTCATGTAATGTTTTCATTATTACTTTTGCTTAATTTTACAAATACCGTAATTTTCTTCGATCTACAGGAGAAGCAAAGCCAAATTATCTCATGCAAAAATGTGACGTAAGCAGCACAACATTCAGTGTTAAAGAAATAAAGGAGATTTTTTAAGAAATGAGAATCCATAATAATTAAAAGACACAGCAAAGCAAAATAAGGTATCTCTTTACTTTATATCTTGGTGGTCTGCTACAGAAAACATATGTACATGGAATCTGCATAATCATTATTTGTATCAGTTACTTGCTGGTATGCGCTGAAGCAGCTGAAGTAGCTTTTACAATAAAAATGTTGTATTTGTTGTTGTGTTTAAAAAAAAAAAAAAAAAGGATTTAATTTCTGTGAACTAAATCCTGGCAGGTGCTGAATGCATCCTACATTTCCAAAGAAATTTAAAGCATTCAGCTGTAATACAGATCGCTCAAGAAGTGACACTTCTAAATGACACAAAGAATAACAGAGCTGCAATCATTGCTGGAAATGAGATCTCAAAGCAAGGTGAACAGAGTTTGTGTACGAGCACAGCTTTACATGATTTTTCTCAATGAAGAAAAAATTCTTTTCCTAAAATACTCCTAAATGTTCATGAGGTCTCAGGGCGTACTTTAGGTATGAATGACTCCTAAATGGGAAGCTTTTCATATAGTTCAGGGTGTGCAAAACCACATGTGCTTGGTGCCATCTGCTGGGCCTGCAGGGCTATGGCCAGCCTCCGCAATGCCTGCTTAGGGCAAACCATGCGCTGGCTGCGCACATATTGAAACGTTTAGTCCTAACTTCAGAAAAGAAATATTTTTAAAATACAATTTGGAAGAATGCGTCCACACCGCAGGTGCTAATATACAAATGGAGAAAGAGCAAGTATAAACACTTCTCTGTCCCAACTATTAATTCGGTTTACGAGTAGTCCAGCACAACTCACACGTGCTTGCAAAAGTGTCTCAAGGAAGAGAAAGGTCACCCCTATTCTAAGATACTTCTTAACATCATGTCATTCATTTAACTTGCTTCTGATCTACCAATATGACTGTTTGTTAAATATAAAGTAAACATTACATGGCACCATTTTGCTCCCTGCAGGATGGTCAGAGGTACCATTACAAGCACAGAAACTGAAAGGACACTTTCTCATTGAAGTCCTTGTCCTGTAAATATTTAACTGCATGGAATTTGAAAGTGTGCTAGGATGCCCAATGCACAGCTAGGCAGTGTTTGTCTCAGCCAGAGCCTTTGCCTTGGTATCTAAGCTCAAGGATGAAACCCCTGCCAGCACCTTGCTCCCTTACACTAAAGGGACAGGGGTTCCAGAGGATGAGCAAGTCTCCTTTCATATCAAATTTTCCATAGAGGCAGAAGCAGACAAAACTGCACCATTTCAGACTTGGAGGATACGTGGCCTGAAATGATATGGTTGCAGAGCTGCAGTTCACACAGAAGTGGATGGTGGGAAAAGCATTAATCCAGTGTAATGGTTGAAAAAAAGTCATGAGAACTTGGGGCGTTTTCTGTATACTCAAAAGTTGAAGTCACAGTGGATTGTGGCACTTAAACAGATGTTGTCTCTCGATCTCATTCCCATGTTTAATCTGATACATGCTATACCATTTACTTGTAACCCCCTCAGTACACCACACACAAAAAACAAACCAAAGACAAAGCAAGCCTACATTAATTTATAAGCAGCTGGGGAATTTAGATTACTCTTAAAATATGTGAGATATGTGATTGTATATTATTCCACTGTTAGCAGATGAATTTTGGTTTAGAAAATACATATATATATATATATATACATATATTATATATATATAAAAGTAGTTAGCCAGTGGAACTCAGTCTATTAATGTTTGCACAGTTATGGATCTAATGGACAGGAATAAGCAACTGCGCTACTAGCTTTTTATTCCAAAATGTGACCACTGGCTTATGCCGGAAAAATTATTTGACAAAGTAAAACAGGTACACAATAGAAAAACCTCCTACAGGCTGCGTTCCTAGCTGACCAGCTTTGAGATCCCCTTTTCAGAGCAGGGACAAAATGGCCAGCAGACCAACTGCCTCCTTTTTAAGGTAGACACCGGCGATGTGAGCGCACATCAAAAGGTGCATAACAAGGGCTAAGGAAATTTGCTTATCCTATATTTTTAGGATTTTAAATTTGGCTCAGCAGCAAATAGAACAGGAAACAAAGGTCAGGCTGACACAATGTGGGCTATTCTCTCTCTTCCTCAATATGTGTTTGCAGCTCCTATCTAGGTTAACGGGAGTTTTGTGCACATGTGGGGGAAAACAGAACACAAATGCTGCAAAAATTGGACTCAGATTTAGTTCAAATAAAGTGTAATCAGCTTTAGAAAATCCATCAGCTTGAAAACTGATGTCTTATCACTGAAAAAATCTTTAGAACATCACCTCCATATGCTTGTTAAGTACAGCTCTGGAAAAAAGTGCTTAGAACATTTTGCACCCTTATGAAACAGTTGTGAGTGCAGTACACACACCCAAGCTGGTTCTTATTTGATGTTTCAAATACTGATCAGCCAGAATGGTATCTTTTTTTATTTGGGTGTCAAGAAAATTCCTAGTAACATTCAAAATTCACTCACCGTAGCTTTTATTTTCTCTCACATACCCACGTACACTGACATTACTGGGCAGATATTACAGATACTGTTTTTGTCTAAGTGAAATACAAAATACTTAGGTTTAAGGTATTAATTGTATAACCAATTTATAGAGATGGGGTCTTATGGCAGCCTTCACAGACCTAACAGCAGACCTTGGACATTACACGAGAAGTGCAGCTGCATCTGGGCATTAGGTTGCATGTTCCCATTTAGTTATTTACTTATCTGGAGAAGTGTCTTGTAACTAAAGAATATGCTGTCAGAGGAAAGAAAGAATTACATTTTAAATTCTGTGCACTTGTACATAATTTTCAGTGCATACATATTTAATTCATACTAATAATTTAAAAATACTAATAATGCTAAATACTAATTATACTATACTAATAATACCAAAAATACTAATAAAACATACTAATAATTTTAAAAGGGACATGTTGAGTGCAACTACAGCACACTTCTAAAGATTTTGCAAAAATTCTTAAGTCATCTGATTTAACAGCAATCCATATGCTAAATTCTGTTAAGCATCTTTTTTAAAAATTTATAAATGGTATTAAAGAGAATTGATCTTCAGTTAATTCCACTGCTTTTGCCAAGAATGAGGAAAATAATAAAAAAAAAAAAAAGAGAGATAATTCACTGGACAAGGAAGATGGACAGCATTGCCAAGCGTTCTAATATCTAGGATATGGAAACCCTCATCCAAGCCAATGACTTTTACCAAAACAAAACAAAACAAACAAACAAGTAAACAAACTTCTGATTCCAAGGCAAATTTAAACACAGCAGAGCAACCCATAGCACACTGTTTCCTGCAGCAGAGACACCGGTTCCTAAAAGGGCCTTCATTACGCATGACACAACAAGCAGCACCCATTCAACCTGAGGGAAGCCCACAGGCTCGCAGGGCCACTGGCTGGCTCTTTGTCACCAAATGCAGCAGGTTGAATGCAGACATCACTGTGATATCCTCACCAACAAAACCAGAGGCAAAGAACAGGGGCAAGAGCTGAGTAGGGAAGAAAAAAAAAGAAAAAAAAAAAAAGAAAGATGAGAACAAATTAAAACATTAAAGATGTTTAGATACATCCACAGAAAAAAAATAAAACAAACAATGCTTACAGTTTTATCCGAGAGCATCCCATAGGAGTACCATTCTAAATGCACCTTTCTTAGCAGGTTTCTTCTGATCCCCCCTTTAAGGTTTGGATACGCGTTACACGGTGTTCGGTGGAGCAGATTTCTGTGCCACCCAGTGAGGGAGGGGACATTTTCGTGGGGGGCATTCACAACAGACGCTCAGGATACCTACCACAGAGCAACTCAGGGCAGCAACCTATATGGTCAGAAGTGAGAAGGCACTGAGGGATGTCACTCAAGGCCCAAGCTAGGTGGCAGGAGTCCTGCTTTCACCATCCAGTAATGCGGGACAGAGCAAAGGGGCAGGCGTTCCTATTTATTTTTGAAAATAAAATCAAACTCCACATTTGTGAATGGTGAGTGCTAGGAACCAGTCCTTGATAAAAACTGTTCTTTTGATGACTTGTCTGAGGAACGTGACATCGTACTGTAATAAACTTCCCAGATATCTTAAACCCCCAACTTCTTGTTTTAAAGGCAGGAAATAATTCGCATTGTAAACTGTCCATGTATATTTGTATATTTAAACAATCTTCCGGCCAGTTTAAATATAGAAAACGGAGAGATGGCAGTCGCAAGATTTTATTTGAGAAGGACTTAATGCACAAACACTAATTGTTTCATTTACCCCACGATGGGAAAGAGGAAACGCAGCTGCCTCACAGCGCTCGCTTCAGAAGGTTACGGGACATCGGGGACGTGAGCCAGCCCCCACCGAAGGTGATCCCGAGGCTCTCGGTGACACTGCTGGAAGCAGGATGAGGCCCCGGGGGGCTAATGAGCAATGTGGCACCGCCACTGGCCTCCTCCGAGCTGCCTCCCCTCTGTTTTTGAATATCATAGTGAAGGAGCCACGGGATGCAAGCGCCCAGAAATGAACTGAGGAATGGTTTTGTCTTGGGCATTTCCTGGATAAGATTAAGAAGCTGATCGCGGCCTCTTCCGACCCCCTAACGAACAAACACGTAATACACGGTCTTATATATTACCACATCACTCTGGAGTATATCTGATGGAAAACTGCTTGTATTAACATGCCTGAACTCTGACTTCTCCAAACTAAATTCGCTGCAAAACCAAAACATTTTTGTGTTACTAAATGGAGACAAAAAGGAGGGGGAAGGTAAGTACTGCACAATGAACAGCCTGAGAGGGCCATTAAACATAAATAAACATGTCATTTTCACGAGTGACTGCAGGACCAGTTTAAAAAAAAAAAAAGGAGGGGGAGAAAATTCCTCCAGAGCAGACTACTGACTAATAAAAGATCAAAGGTCTGTCCGTAACGAACACGACAAATAAAAACGTGATTTTTTTTTTTTTTTTTATTTTTTTTTCCTCCCAGTGACCTTCACCGCCAGGAATAAAGCGCGCAGTGAAGGCGTAATTACCGGGCCAGGCTGCAGCCTCGCCGCGCTCCCGCAGCTGATCATAAAACCCCTTCTTCCCACCCTGCCCCGGCGAGCGCGGGGCTGGCCGGCCGTGGCCATCTGGCTTGTGTCAGCGCCGGCGAGGCCGGCGGGAAGCGCGGCGCTGATGTCACCGCGCGGGTCAGCCGGGGAACAAAGGCGTATTTTTGCCCTTAAAAAGCTGGGGTGCCCCAGCAGCGGGGGCCTCCGGCCCGCCGGTGGGGGTGATTTATGGCTCGTGCCGTTCCCGCTCCTACTGAGATAGGCCGGCCCCATCTAGCGGTCGGCGCCGCGAGAAGGCCTCGTGAAGGACAGGGCCGGCATGGCAGCAATGAGGCCGGCCATGGTGGCGGTGAGGCCAGCCGCACCGTCCCAGAGGGCTGCCACCACCCATGTCCCTCAGCCAGGCACTGGGCGCTAACAGGGCCTCGTGGGGCTCCTTGTCCCCATGTGGCTACACCTAAGCCCAAGCCATCGGCCTGCAGACTTGGTGGCACTTCGGCCACCCGGCCTCATTGCGAAACCCCCCAAGGCTCTGGAAGCCAAGATGGGCGGCAGGGGACGGCCCCAAGATTTTCCAAATCCTGCTCTGCCTCTGTGTGGGGACTGAAGGCGTCACGCCACAGACATGAGCAGAGCAGAATCTTGGTCTGGCCTGCAATGCTGACGTTTGCGTTGTGTCATAGCCCCACGCTCATGCCCGGCTTGCGGGCTGCCAGCCACTTCAACAGGAGCTTTGTTTCCTGCAGACAGCTTTGTGACAGCTTGGCTTTGCCGCAGCTGGCAGTGCAGTAACTTTTTGTGGATGTTGTTTCCAGTCAGGAGCTTTCTCTGCTATTTTGGAGGCCAGAATACCAAAGGGCAGCCAGACCTTCCCCCGGATGGCTGGGCTCTCACAGAGCTGCCTATAGGAAGCCCTACACGTGTCTGTGAAACGTCTCCCATGCAGCTGGGCGTCTGATGAAGCCCGGGGCAGACACGAAGGCATCATCCCCGCTCTGTGCTTCACCTCTCCCACTGCGAGCTCCATCAGGCCTGCCAAACCTGCTACTTCGTGCTGCTGGATCTACCTCTCCAGACCAAAACCTCTCCACCCCTCCTGATTCGTGAGAAGTAAATAGGATCATAACTCCCTCAAGTGTAAACAGTTTAAAGGAAATGATTTGAATTTGCCAAGGATTATAAAATAGATCTTGACCTCTTGAAAATGTCAAATATTTCAGTGTTCACCAAAATGTTGTTATTTAGTCTCAAGTATTCGTAAAGACTTGGAGGATATATACGTCCTGAAAGCCCAATAAAATATAACTAAGCATTCATGAAAGTATTTTATTGCAGTTAACGTATTTTATTCTTTTATTGCTGACGTTTTGATCGCTATTTTCATTTACTCTGTACATTACAGCAGTGCCCAGTAGTTTCAAGTAGGACTGGGACCTCCCAGCGTTAGGTACTGCATATACACAAACAAAATCCCTGCTGCAGGGTGCTTACAGGCCAAGATTAAAAACTGCTTGTAAAGAATCAGCAGAGAGAAGAACAAAGTCAAAATCATTACCACTGATGCATTTGGTTTGAAGGTTTGGTACAGAGATTGCTTTGATGGAGAACAACAGTGACGTAGCTGTTGTAGGTAAGACCTTTGCTTTGCTGTTCCTGCAGTAAATGCAAGCTTGGCCCTATACTTCAACAGCTTTAGGAACTGGGTTTGCACCACGGATCTCTTTGACAGGAACAGCCAGAGCATGACAAACATGGGAAGGAAACACCATCCTGAAAGTATCTTTGGTGGCTTAAACTTATGTCCCGCATCCACCTGGACCTCGGCAGGGCCAAGCAAAGGCCCCACACCACAGCTGAAGTTGCTTGCCACAGCCCTGTATGATGGCACTGTAACGTGAGGCTTTCGCGGTGGGCTAAATGCTCCAAGAAGAGCCCAGTGCAAAACTGACAAGCCTGGGTGTTGATCCCTGCCAGGTCTGTCCCAGCCCTGAACACAAGCCCCCAGCAGCCAGGACACCACTGGCTCTTCCACTGCTGTCCCCGCTACGTCAGGAGGTGGGATTTGGGAGCCTCCTGCTAGAATTATAAACATGATAACTGCAGGCAAGCCTTCCTTGCAGGATGCTGACATCCCACTGTTGACAGATGGTGAGGTACTGCCCGCTTTCAAGACCTAGATCGTCAATCGCAAATGTTGGGAAATCACAAGTTAGGCCCCAAAATAAACAAGATTTGTTAAAAAATAACGTAGGGGGGAGGTCTTTCAAATTTATCCTTCGGAAATGAAGCAGTTTGTACGTACTCAGGTTGTGTTTTCTCAACCTCTGTCTGCAGCTAGAGAAATTTCTCTGGGGAAAGGACAACTTGTGAGATAAAATTCTGATATTATCACATGTTGCTTTTAAGAGCTGTAAGAGAAACATCAAGGGTTCTCAGGAGCTGATAACACTATTGTTTTAAGTTTTTCTGCATTTAGTTTAGTTTAGTGTTTCTCCTGAAAACCCCGGTCCAGATTCCTAAAATTACATGAGAATCCCAGCTCTCACAAGAAAAACGTGAAGTCTCAGCCCTTTAGCAGTAAATTAAAAAAATAACAGTAAAGCAACTGGACACCAATTCTTAAAGGAACAACCTTTTTTTCTTGCAACAATAATGAGACCTCAATAGTGTGAGACTTCTACTTTTTTTCCCCATTTCCCTCCCTCCCACCCCCCAGTCTCTGGCCCCATTTTGAGGACAGGAAACAATTACAGATCCCTACATGCTCGCCAGAGAGCCAGGCTCCTATGTCAGGAATTTCAGTGTCACTGGACAAAGCAAAGGAGCAAAAATACTGCCATACTGGAGAAATCCTAACAACTACAAGTCAGAAGACAGTAAAGGCCTGGGAAGTTTCTGTAGTCAAGTGTTACAGTAACAAGTTAATTTTAATTAGTATTTGTTTTGTTAAGTTTCTCCAGACAAGCAGTAAGTTCTAACAGTTGTTTTGCAAAAGTTTTGGTTTCTTTTGTTGTTGATTTAAGTCAAAAACAAACAAACTATAACCAAACGTTTCACTGATAAAACTTAGTGAAATATTTAATATATGCATTTATTCCGGTCTTACCATTTGGATTTATTTTTTATTTTCAAATTTGGCTTTTGCTTACTTAAAGCCAGTCAAACTCAGCAGACAGAACAGCACAACCATTGGGCACTGCAGGAACAAGAAATGCAGCTGCGACAGCACCATATGAGCAAAATTGTTGGTGTATCAAGGATTTCTGGGTCAAAACAGTTGTTTAGTCCCTAGCCACTTTCCCTTAACACAGTCACTGCAAATGCCAAAGGCCCTTGGTCTCTCCTGCTCCCTCCATTGCATCCAAGAGTTTTTAGAGTCTTTACCATTTGAGCTAGATGTCTCAGGTTGTCACGGTATGTGCCAAGGGGGGAGGGGGGGCAAAGGCAATGTTTAGCAGCTTGTAGAGAGATATTTAATGGAGTCTGATCCAATATCCAATACAGGACTGCCAGCCACGCAGGAGAATGGTACACAGGAAAGCTTCTGAGGAGGGTGATGAGGACAACCAGTCATTTACTGGAGGAAGAAGGGATGAGCTCCCATTCCCCCGCTGATCCCAGAAGGTCTCTGGTCTTTCACCCGCCATACAGTTCCAAATGCCTCAACTTTGGAGGGATTATGCTAGCCTTTCTCCATGCCACAGGTACTCTCCTTACATACATAGGCCTTCCTACCATGGTAAAGATCCCATCTTGTCCTGTCCAAAACTGTAAAGTCAATTGACAAAACCTTTGGAAACTCACCTTTAAAGAGGGCTCTTAGGCTCTGCATTTTCATGTGCTTGTATATCAACTGATAATGCAAACTGAGGGCGTCTCCGTAAGTTCCTGATTTGCCATTAACACATGTTGCAAAAGCTCCCTGATTAGAGCAACACACTTCAATAATTAGCAGCTAACAACATGCAGCAAAACATCATAAAGAGAATTATAAATATAACCTTCTCAAAGGCTTACTAAAGAGGCATAAAATATTTTTAGAAGAAACTAATTGTGTTAGCCTTACAAGTATGCAAAGGAACTGTGGCATTTAACTTGCACACTTGTCTGTATATAGCTTTATTTCCACCTCCCCTCATAAAATACCAGCTTCTCAGTTAAAGCCACAGTAGTCAGAAGTGCTCAGCCTGAATTCCCACGTCACTTTTAACACTCGCAATTAAAGCACGTTCTCCGTAGCTGTTTGCTCTGGAATGTGCAAACTGAACGTCAACCCAGTCTACTTTTAGGAAGTTTACGTTGTGCCCTGATAAAAGAGGTCGTTACTGCCATATCCCATAATATCTGAGTGGAAAACCAGGAAATGTCAAGCTTTAAACTTGAAGTTACTCCCCATGCTGCAGAGCAAGCAGAGGGGCAGGCGGGATGGGGCACAGTGGGTCCCGCTGCCCCGGGGCTCCCAACACCCTCTCTTTCTGACCTAAAATGGGGAAACATGGCCTGATCTGGTAATGCTATTGAGGTCTCATTTTTATATCCTGATATTTTATATCAGCAGCAATATTGTCAATATTCATTATTTTATCAGCGCCACCTAACAGAGATGAGATTCCTGCAGTCAGTTTTCAATCCTCCTGCAAGCTACAATCATCTTTTTCAACACAGTAATCCATTAAAACCTTGGAAAACGAGCCAGATTCTGAAACTGCTGCTCACAACTCAGGATGATTTCACCGACTTCAATAGCTGAGAAGAAAATGTGCTAAGCAAGGAGGCAGTACTTTGTGTGCCTGTGAGTTTGCATTCACATTAGAGCAGGTATCCAAGAACAGAGAAGTGATTTGTAAGAGAAAGACACTACCTCTGAGCAGAGAACGAAGAGCTATATTTAACTTTCACTTAATGCCTGAAATGAGCTAACATTCTCCCTGGTACCGGTTGCCAAAGACGGGAAGCTCGCAGTCCCTTACAGGAATATCCCTCGGCTGTTGGCTCAGCTGGCTCTCACGCTGCTCCCATCTCCAGCTCACGAAAACCAGTCTGGCAGCAAACAGGCGGTGTGCTCGTGAAACAAAAGCCCACGGAGGTGTGCCCAGGGACCGAGTCGAGAAGGTAGGAGACAAGAAAGAATAATCAAAGCAAAGGCTTTTTTCAACATTCGTACCTTTACGGAAAATAAATAAATAAATGAGAGGGGTAAAGCACGTCTCCCTGCTCTATAACCACTTCCACCGAAGAAAAGAGCCGTGACACTGAATTCTCCTTGTTTTATTAAGTGCCACTTGCACCCAGCACTACAGTGGTACTGGTCCCCCTGAACAGAGGGCGTGGGCCAGGGCCAGGAGCCATAGGGGGAAGAGGACTAAGCGGCCATTAGCTAATTTATCACAGCAAGAAAGCATCAGGAGAGAAAGAAAGGATTACCAAAAGTAAGGCATGGGACTCTAATAAGGATATTAAGACTAGCGTGATAATGAATCACAGCAGTTCAATACTTGGAGCGCACAGGGCAGGAGGGTTAATTAATTCTCCTGTAAGTAATACAAAAGCTAAGAGGGTCCTTGCTCGAGGGGCTGGTTTGGTCTTGAAGGAGAGGTGTGAAACGAAAGAAGGGAGACAAGACATTGCAAGCCCTGTGGGAAGTGGAACAAGTGGGAAGAGAAAAGTGAGATTGCAAGGAGACAGGAGCAAACGGTGTCACCCCAAGGAGAGGAAGAGAAGGAGCAACCGAGCCATGAAGCCCAAAACCAGGGACAGCCAAGGACCTGTTCTATTAAGGGCAGGAGCTGGGAGCCTCCAAGCCTTGCAAGCACTCCTACACCTCTCGTTGCCAGACTCTTACCCAACGGTTAGGACTGGCAACACTTCCTGCAGGAGCGTAAATATAGGTCAGTTGGGATTTTCCCCCCATCTCTTCCTGCTCCTCCCAGATCTGACGCACCAAAATAGCGTGCTGCTGCCGCGCTGTTGGTTTCCCTGCCCTGGGAGCCTGCCAGCACGCAGCGCATTCCTTGTACGGAGCGAGTTTATAAGCACGGCGCTCATAAACCATTCGTAAATGGGTCTGCTCTGAGAAGCAGAATCCTTTCAACATCTTGAAAATTATCTAATCTTTTCCAGTCCATCAGTCCTCTCCAGTGCGGTGGTAAAGGATTAATTGCTTCTGGTGCTCGCGTGATGAGATACAAGTGTTCTGGAAACAACCTTTTAATTTAACAGTTCCTACTGGCAAGCCTGAAAGCTTTTTGCTTTGCTCACCAATGAAGAATTTGTTTTCAGTACTGCAGGAAAAAAAAACACAACAGTTTTAAACCCCCCAGACTTGTGGGTTACTGCCGTGCAGGAGCTTTATCCCAAAGGTAGCCTAGCACTGAAGACATGGAAGCTATTTTTACTCTCAGCTAGATTTGGGGAGGCGTGCTCTCCCTCTCCACCAATATTTGCTTTGTCAAGCTTGCCAGCACAGCAGAACTCGTAAGCTTTCTCTTCTATTTTTAATTCAGGAAAAATCCCATGCATCATTTACCACTCTCTTTTTTTCCACAGCGCACGGAAGCTCTTCAAAGGGCATTTCTGTTCTGCTTTCCCGAAACAACTTCATACTAGTTTACAGTTACTTCTTCAAGAAGAAAAAAAGACAAATTTTCAAGGTTAAAGCGAGAAATCATTTGGAACTGAGTCCTTCTAAGCTGTGTTATGCAGTGCACCTGAGCTCAGGACTCCTCCCTCAGCTTACAGCACTGGCCTGCCCAGGTAAGGACGCACAATGGATACGTGATAGGAGCCACGCCGCTGGGGAATAACGTCTCATGAAATGAGACAAAGAGAAAGCTCCAGTGAGAACTGATATGACTTCAACAGGACCTCCTACCTGAAACATCAACAGAGAGCGCTCTTTCCAAAAGGCACTCTTGAACATCATCTTACTTGTTCCTAAGCTGAGACAAGTGAAAAAGCCCCGTGACACCTCGGCAAACACGCTCCTGTCCCTGCCAGCATCACAGGTGAGCTTAAATTGAGAAACGACACTCATCTTCTGAAGGAAACAAGGTCCCTAGGCACATCAGAGCTACAAGCAGTTAGCATTTCAGCTGTGTTTTGGCTTCTGATTTAAAGAGTTCTCAGAGAAAAAAACTTTATTGGGGATAAGAAACGTCACAGAACCACCACTCCCTGCCACTCGGTGCAGGATCGAATGCCATGGGGTTATAACGTGTACAGGAAATTACCAGCAAATAATCACTAAGTATACGGCCAGAGGATTTTTAAGGTATTTAAAACGCTTTCAGTCGAAAAAGCGGATGGTGCTAATATCTATCTACATGTATGTGCATGTAATACGCCCATAAGTGCCAAGACCCCTACTACAAAAATAAGCTTTTCTGGTGTAAAAGACACATAGAGCCGTGTCCTACCCACACATCAGCCTGTGCCATCGCACTCAGCATTCAGTCCCTCAGCACAGGCCAGCTGAAAGATGTTCTCTCTCCGTATTTTTATAATTTACCACATTAGAAAATATAATTTTTAAATCGGACTGTGAACCAGACCTGAGTATCATCTCATATTTTGTAAAAATAAATAAAATTAAATTGGAAAAATTGGGAAAAAAAAAAAAAAAAAAGCTTAGAAGCAAAGCTTTGTAAAATTTCCTCCAGATCTCTTGGCTAGCCGGCGTAAGGGCACTCCAGGCCAGTTGAGGCCGGTTGTTTGGTTTTTATCCTCCCAGGCTGCAGCAGAGCATTTCGAGTTAAGGGCATGCGAGCTGCCTGCCTCTCCCAGCAGCCTCCCTTACATGGACATTTTCTCCATGGCCGCGCCTAAACCCAGTACCACTCCTCCCCACAGAGAGGAGCCATCTCCCTGCCATAAAACCGCCCAGCACCATGAGCTGTCCCGCAAGTAACAGCCCCAGCACATACACGTCTGTGGAATAAAAGCACTCTGCAAAAACGTACCTTTGATCACGGGAATTGTGTCATGCTCGTATTTAGAACATCCTTAGGAATATACGAGAAAACCTCAGCCTTTTATCCAAAAATAGATTTAAAAAATAGCTTCAAGAAAATCTAATCCTGCACAAAGAAAAGAATTGCACACAAAGTGCAATAGTTACATTAACCATCCGAAAAACAGAGAACCTTCATGCAGTTAAAAAGAAAAATAAAATTAAAACCACATCTAATCCATAGCCCAAAAAGTCTCCTCTCGTCAGAGATGTACTGCTGTTTTTAAAGACTGCTAACGCACCGAGAAGACCCTACAACAAATAAGGAAAGAGGAGAATTTATTTTATATTCTAAATGGTCCTTGAATACACAGTACTACAATCCAACTGAGTTCATAGTGAATGCCAGTGACTGAAAAGGGAGAGAGCAAAGACTATTTCTGCCCCAACAGCAATGAATTTGATTCAGTTATGAAGCTTGCTTGCTTTTAAACATCTGCTGAAGCTGAACTAACTCAACAAATACTTAATTTAAATTTAATATTTTATTTAAATTTAAGAATTTATTTAAATTACAATTGTAACACCATTTTCTTAAAACAAATCTTCACTTCTTTAGGCTATCGTTAAGCATGTTGATCAACAAAAAAATGGATGCTAAATTTTCTGCTACTATTTAATAACCAGGATTCTATGTATATCTACGTGTATTTAGGGAACTACAAGGATAAATGCATTTATTCAGGGCTTCGTTTTCTTCATACAAGAGAAAATGTCCAAAGACAAACTTCCTTTAATGCAAAATTTTTCTTGGAAACTGTGAGCTGAATTCCAGTTTTCACTCCAGTGCAGTTAAAAAATGCACAAGCATAACTTTTTTTTTTTTTAATTAGCTAAATATGTTTACACTGGATGTGCTGCACAAAATTCTGCGCCACTGGGCATCCTGACGCTGCTTTTCAATTCACGAGCAAAAGAAACGTTAATTCTAGCTGAATGTATCGAGACAAGTTTTAAAGAAATGATTTCAGGTGCAGCGGCCAGGCTCGCTCCCTGCTCCTCTCAGCCTTAGTTTCACGGCTCTGGAGCTCCCATGCGGCTCAGCACCCCAAGGTAAAGGTGGGTGCTTTCTTTGCCTGAGCTGTTCTTAACAGCGACACCTGTCTGGCTCCCTGCACGCACAAGCTACCACCTGCAGAAGCTGGGAGCTTCACGAAGCCTTGCCCCAAAATGCAGCGTGCTGCCGTCTTGCTTGGGGTCCTGCTCCAGAAGAGGGAACACTACAATTAATGCCCCACAAGTCCTTATTTCTCCTCTCGGTCCTGATGTCTCACACCACTCCCACTAGCTGGATGTCTGCTTCGAGGTTTTAAAAAACACAACACAACAATTGTTGGTTACTAGCCTGATGTGCTCATTAGGTATGCCATTTTTATAGCACTTGGATAAATATGCGGAAAGATTCTCATCCTCTTGCATTTATATGTGTATTTAAATTGGTGTTCACAGGTATAACTTATCTAGATGCTTGGATTTTTTTATGCAGTTTCATAGGCAGCTGATAAGAAAATAAACCATAAGCTATGCCATGCCCAGAAGCTGTGGATGCCCCGTCCCTGGAGGTGCTCAAGGCCAGGCTGGATGGGGCTTTGGGCAACCTGGTCTGGTGGGAGGTGTCCCTGCCCATGGCCGGGGGGTGGAGCTGGGTGGGCTTTGAGATCCCTTCCAGCCCAAACCGTTCTGTGACTGTCTGATCGGGTAGGTCCAGCTGCAAATTTCACTATTTGTAACCAAACACAAAGAAAGCAACAGGCACAACACGTTATCAGGTTGGAAATAGGTCTGAACTATCTAGATGGCCTTCCATGACAGTGTATTTGAGGGATTTTTTTAAGGAACAGAGGCAATCACGTAAAGCAGCTGCGATGACTGATTTGGGACTGCCCTGGCTCTGTTGCACAGATCCTTCTCTGCACAATGCTGCCTGTGGAGTACGGCCATCCCCTACATCACTGATGGACGCCATCCACCTTCACAAAGGTTTGTCAGCTGGTGGACACCAGCACACAAACACCAACCTTCTGTTTCTGGCCCACAAACCCAAATATTTGGTGAAACGGGGGACACACCAGAATCACAACTGGATACTGTGCAGTACCAATTGCTACCAAATTATGCATGGCCAGTATTAGTCTTCTGCTAGACTCTGCATGGCCTGATCCTGCTCTACAGCCCCCGAGCTTCCTGCAAACATCTCGCATCACTTGTTCACTTAGGAAGTAAACACTGCAGGAGCAAGTCCCAGCCCCAGCCAATAAATCATATGAGCAGAGAGGGAGGAAGATGAGCAGATCGAGATGGATAATTCCCATCCAACAGACACCTGAAAACTCAAGGACTCAGTGCTCAGGGCTTTGTAGTACTTGGTTTTGGGATGTTTCTCCTACGACCACTGTAAAAGTTTCCAGGACCCATGTTCCCAGGTCCAAGGCTGACTTCTGCTGAGGCAGCCTCAGGACATCTCAGCCCACGGCACAAACAAGCCCTTATTTGGGCTGAGCCAGACAGGATGGGCAGAAGTTTGGATCACAAAAGTTATGGGAAGTAGTCTCTACTCCAAACCCCAAGTAACTCTCCCATTGCAATGCCACAGATTGGACAACTCACTCAGCTCTGGATTTAACTCGCACTGATTTCATGTCCTGAGCAAAGCTTAAAGACTCAGCCTGGTTACATCTCGCCTTCCCTACAGTCAAAATTTCAGAGGACATTAACAATGCTGGAAACAACCCTCCACCAAAAGCTGAGGAACAACGTCCCATTTCTCCTCAAAGACCACACGAAATACTCTGCAAAACCCCCATTCCTGATCTCCTGCTCAGGAAGGACCCATTACTCAAATCCCATGTAAAACTTGGGGTGAACACTTTTCTCCTATCACTACGTTTCTGTCAACATAAGGTGTGTTGAGGACTGACCATTATACCCCTGGGATCGCATTTCTTCTACTTTGTCACAGCTTTGGAGAGCTTTATCAAAATTTACCCACTTCCATTCTCACTCTTTCATTGCAGGCGCTTTAGCGAGATAAATATGAGACCGTGTACCTGAAATTAGGCACACTAATGTTGAATCACTGTATTCCTGGATTATGAGGCTATTGTGCGTCTGCAACCTTTGTCTGAGGTTGCACTTCCTTTTAGGGTTACAAAACTTACCCGAAAGTGTTTGGGAAATGACCCGAGGCAATCCTTCAGAAAACAGCAAGCATCTCTGAGGATGTCTGAAAGGCTTTTGCGTTTCTAAAAGTTCAGGGGTAAGCTGACAATGTCGATTTTTAAAAAGGGAGAAAGAGTGATCAGTGAACTGCATCTCTATAAGCATACTTTCAACATCCAGAAAGCTTTTGAAACAAATTACAAAAAAATCCAGAATAGGCAACTGAAAGGTAATAAAGCAATAGGCAGCCGAGACAGACTTGCAAAACCTAACCCCGTGAAACCGATAAAATTTCCTTCTATTCTACAGGCAGGAGGAACGCAGCAAATGCACCAGATCTCAAGCATGACATACTTTTTGACAGAGCCCCCAGTGGTATTTTCACAAGCAAGCCAGAAAAGAATCTCCCTGCTGGATCAAGGTCCTGCCAGTCGGGAGCACAGCTGACTACCGGGCTGGAAGAACACCCCAGGGAGTTGTCAAGGGCCCAGCACTTCTCTGCAGAGAAGTGGGTCTCTGCAGAGACATCAACTGACAGCGGTGGGAAGCACTCCAAAGAGCTGGGCAGAACTCAAGATGATCCTAATAAACTGGAGAAATGGTCAAAAATCAGTAAGATGGAATTCAGTACGGCTCTGTACAAAGAACCATATTTGGACTTTATCAAAGAAAAAACAAAAACACTCAAAAAATCCAAAAAATGAAAAACAGAAACAAAATGAAGAGTGCAAGACCAGCAGCAGTGCTGCAGAAAAGGATGACAGGGTTACAGTGCCTACAGGCTGAGCTACTAACAGTGTGACACTACTGCAAAAAACAAAGGCAAGCGACAATCAGGAGCTTATTAAAAAGAGAAGCATCACAGATAATAGCAGGGGCTGGGAGGAAATCTGCTCTCCTCAGCAGCAAGGTACCGGCTGGAATATGGTGCTGGTTTGGGGCACAAGACAGAAGTAACTTGGGAGAGTCCAAAAGAGGGGGAAAAAAAAGTGCTTCAGAAAGTCTGACCTCTGCAAAAATTTTTGAAGAACTTTGTTTATCTGCAGGAGTGGCTGTGGAGATGCAACAATGCTCAGAAAACCTGCATCGTATCTTAAATAGCGTTGCACCAAGAAGCTATTACAGTGTGTGTATCACTGTCATAGTTATTACTTGCCTGGCATATTTTAAATAAAAATCTATTACTCTATAATTCATATGTAGCAAAGCAACAAAACCTCCCCCCAGCCTGTAACAGCTACTGTATTTCACATTTTAAAGGACCTCAAGGGCAGAGTCTGAGGGTCTTGCAAAGTACCCGCAGTGATCTGACCTGGCGTGGCTCGACCCCTGCTAAAATAGCTCGGCACAGCTCAGCACCTCTCTGAAGTTCAGAGGCAAGCAGCAGAGCTGCCTTGCGTTTTTGGGCGCAGGGTGCCAAGTTCTGTGGAAGACCAGAAACGAGGAAGAGCACACAGAGCAAGGTGTGCTATCAGCACTTCCCTCTGTCGATACGGAGTTAAAGAAACTGATTTTAATCCTGTAAAAAAACAGGAGAAACTGAGGGTACAGCCCAAAGCACATTTTACCTCTTCCTCTCCCGTAGACCCGCACTGCGGCTGCTGCTGGCAGGACGATGCTGAGCCTCTCTGGCCTGCTCCGCGGGCCTGGGCTTCAGGATCACAACAAGTGGGTCAGTGCACGGCCGGACTGGAGCAGGCACAGCAACCTCACATCAAACCAGCGCGTGCTTTAGGCTGGCCCAGTGCTCCCGGACCTGTCACAGGGATCCTAAGGCCAGAGCACTGAGAGTAACGCCCTCGTGAACCTGACCCCGGGCAACCAGCCACGCAGATCCTTGAAAACACCAGTGGCTAAAAGCTCTGGCACCTTCCCTGCATGCTTTTTGAGCCCCAGAACCAGGTGCTGGGGAATACAGCTGAACGAGACCAGGGCAATCTCTTAGCCGGGCTGAACGTTTTCAGGACTGTTTTCTCTTGGCATGGACTGGCACAGATCACTTCCTCAGGAAGCTGCTAAGATTCCTTGGGTTGATTTCTTTTTTCCACTCTCATTGTGCAGTGGGAGTGAAACTGATGGCATTTGGCAGTAACTTTCCACCAGCACTATTGTTATTTCCTGGCAGTAGGGAGTTGTTTTCCATCAGGTGCAACGCAAAGGCGTTGTCCCTCTCTGGAAGAACAGGGAGTTAAAAAGCTCCCTGGGGAAATACGTCCGAACACCACGCTTGGAGTTCTTGGACCTGGTACCGTTTCCCAACAAACTATGCACACTACGTATGTTTTGCTAAACTGCTACCTACATTTCAAAGAAATCCTTAATCCCAGCATTCGGATGCTACTGAAAGGAAAGTGTGAGCTGGGGAGCTCGGCAGAAGTCCCGTCTTCACATTTTGTCCGTGCAACACTCAAACGCTGAATGATGTTTAAACACAAAACTTACTGGAAAGATCATTTCCACCGCTCCCTGTAAATAAAGCAGCACTTGTGCTATTAATCATGTTACAAAACAATGCTGAGCTCAAATTTAAGTCCGTGAAGACAGCGAAACTGTGTTAGCACCTTATAAGTTTAAGCGCTGCTCTTGCCTGTTTTGGGCTGGTATTGTTTCAGCTCTTCAGGTCTTAAAGTCCTTACTGAGAAAAGCCTCTTTATTCCCTGGAACAGTTGCTGGATTGTGTGGCTTTCAGATAATGCTATTGGAACCGAGGCTGTTAAATGAGAACCAGAAGGCTGGAGCTAAGGAGATAAATTATAATTTCCGATCGCCTCCTGATGAATGGAGCTCCCAAAGCACTCTTGTGGCCTGTTTTCAGACAAAACAGAAGGATCACCATCTTCACAGGTAAAGGACACAAAAAATCCCCTTTAACGCCCAGAATGCCATTCTTCATCTTCTGGTAGAAGCTAATGATATACCACATGCTCCCTTCCCTTTCTTAAGTGCCAAATTGGAAATCACTTTTAAAACGCCGCTAGTTGGTGATATGCTCACACATTTCCACAGAGGAGGACTTAAATGTTTAGTTTTGTGCTTTTGTTTTAGCTAGTACATATTAATAGTTTACAGAGAACCCAACAGCCTTCTGAGGTGAATGAAGTATCTGAAAAGATAACAATGCAGCCTTACAGACGCGACAGGAGCGAGGGAAGTTAACCAGTAGCCGCTTCGTGCTCTATGAGACAAAACAGAAAGCCCCACAGGCTGTAAGTCTTCCTGGTTTTGTCCTTAGGTTTTCAAGATCTCTGCTTACATGCAGAAAGTTGCCTCTAAATAAGTCCATGTATGGACACAAGTACTCCAGAGCAAGAAACCACCGATTTCCCTGTAGTCCCGGGGTCTGTTCCAAAACAAGCATACCAACTCCAGAGTGACTCAGGGGCAGCTAAAATCCCTACCCTGCTTTCTTCTAAATTCATTCTATACACACCCCTCGAAATGCACCAGGAATGTGAGGTTCCATTTTCCTGGGGGTCTTCTGGCTGAAGGAACCCATAACCAATTCAGGGCTAGACCGAGCTACAATAAGGCTGACAGTTTATCCCAAGCTGCCATCAGCTAAACCCTGCATGGTGCGAGGAAGTTTGTACCTTGGGGGCTGCCAAAACTAGAGCTTTCAATGAAATTAGAAAAAGAATACAAAGGAAAAAAAAAAAAAAGAAGGTCATATTCCCTAGGTAGGGCTGACACAAATGTTACACGTTGCTTGAGTGTTGATCTGTAATGAGGACGCACTTGAATTATGCAACTCAACGGAGCTATCTCAAAATTGGATGGCTTTACTGCATCACTGCCTTGTGGTGGTGCCAGCCAGATGCAGACAGGCAGACTTCTTGACCTTCCGGCTGAGACGATTAAATCCTTAACAGCGAGATCTCTGCTCTCCCTCCTATTCCCCCATCATTTAAAATACACCCAACAACATAACAAAGGAATCTTTAACCATTTATTTAAAGGGAATTTTAATTTTCTAGCATGTCTCAGGTAATAAATAGGCTGGACTTTAAATAATACAGAAAAAAGTATCATCTTACAAAGCTGACTAAATGAGAGCAGGCAAACAAAATCCTCTTCATACCTTACTAAATATCAGGGCAACATACCAAGTACCTTCCTCATGTGCAGGTTTCCCTTATCACACAGCTGTGAGGAAATCTTATGGTACTTGCAAGAGCAAAATACATATTAACCAAATCCCTGAGGGAGTGTATAGACAGCACCCGTGGAAAAATAAACAAGGTCATTGAGTCAAAAGATTTTATTTTCGTCAAGGATCAACTGCTTTATATGGCTTTGGTACCAAATATAGAAACATTACCCCATGTACAAAGGCACTATTTTTAAAGATTGTGTTTTTTCGGGGGAAAAAATAGAATTCTTTTTTTCTCCTAATGGGTCTTCTCTAATGTGTATTATAAAGATCCAAGAAATGTCAGACAGGAAAATGACCAACCAACCGCAGTCTGGAACTGAACTATAGATGGCTTAACTCCACCGGCTTCAGTGGTTTTGAGAAATCACTGCAGAACTTCGTCCAAAAAATAAAATCTTCTTATAGGAATTATAGGATTATTTAGCAACGCTGGTTAAACTATTCACCTTACTTAATTCCCTACGTATATTTAAAAAGGTAGCTAAGAAATGCTGCTCTAAATTAAGCCATGCCTACAGCAACGCGGGCGATTCTTTTAGAAACTATGAGCAAACGTCTGATTAGGATGACAAGCCACATGGAAACTACTTCCAGAACCAGACTTAAAGGGCACCGTTACCAACCAAATTTGGCAGCCCAGGAGTCGTGACGAACCGCGGAGGCATGCAGCGGCGTGGCGAAAAGTTGGGAATCGTCAGCAAACAAAACTGCGAGCGCTCGTGGCAGCTCGGCGAGGGCATGAACAGGACGAATGCAAAGCATTAACCCTTGGGCTGGAAATAAACGGAGCTGTGCCCTCGCGGGAGCGGAGCCGGGTTTTCCATTTAGGGACTGCTTGCCACAGACAGGCTGTGTCAGTCCAGCGAGGTGTCTGCCCGCTGCACATCGCTGTCTGACGTCTCTCCAAGGAGCACAGTTTGGGACCGTTCTGGTGGCCACCACAGGAAGCTTGGGAGGGAAAGAGCTCAAAGCCTGACGTGTAGCGCAGAGCTCTGCGCTCTCCGAGACGTATATAAGCTCAAAACTCTTTACGAATATCCAGTATTTATCGCCGGGTAGCAGCAAATATCTGGCACTATCTATAAACACCCGTCATTAGCCTGTGTTTTCGGTAGTCCTTTGGGATCAGTGTGCCTTGGGACAGCCCTTACGCTACGGGGACAGGGGCCGGGGCTCAGCCCCCCGGAGAAGCCGGCGTTTGCCGCAGGTCTGTCACATCCACACGGAGCCTAACTCAGCCTGGCGTCAGCCCCGGGAGCGTGAAGGAGCACCAAAACCGGGTAGATTAACCTGAAAAGGGGACAGCAAGGGAAAGGGGGCAGCAGGACCTCAGCTACAGCTCGCTCTTTTGCGCGTCCTGTATTGCCCAGCGGCGCAGTACAAAGGCGGCGGATGAGCACACCGAGCCCGTTTAGGTAAAAATAATAAATAAATAAAACGATGACCGAGCTCTGAAGGCACACATGACGCCTCAACTCCCTTTCTGGCCGCTGAAGCCCAACTTCCCGAGCCGGGGACCCGCCGCCCGCTCCCCCCTCACCCCCACCCGCACGCCGCCCGCACCGGGGGCCGGGAGCGGGGGGCCGCGGGGACCCGGCCTGCTCCGGGCGGCCGCGGGGGCCCCGCGAGGCGGTACCGGGGCCCCGCCGAGGGGATCCCCCCGCCTCTCCCCTCCGCCGCAGGTGCGGCCCCGGCCCAGCCCCCGGCCCCCCCCCGGTGCGCCCTCCCTTCGCCGCAGGGGCCGGCTCCTACCTGCGGCTCCTGCGGCGGCCGCCAGCGCCAGGAGGAGCGCGGAGAGCAGCGGCGGCGGCGCAGCGCGCATGAGGAGAGGAGAGGCCAGGCCCGCGGGAGCGACGGCCCCGGTTCCCCCCCGATCCCCCCCTCCCCGGGATGGCGGGGACGGGCCCGCCGCCCAGGCAGGCATGACGGGAAATTCCTGGGCACCGGCGGCCAACGCCAAATATGAGCATAGCGCCCGGCGGAGAGCGCCCCGCACGCAGCCCGACCGAAGGCACCGCGCAGAAAAGGGCGAAGCAGCTTCGGGCCCTGCTCTCACACACACATCGAGGGCCTGGAGTGTCCAGAGAAGGGCTACGAGGCTGGGGAAGGGCCTGGAGCACAAGTCCTGTGAGGAGCGGCTGAGGGAACTGGGGGTGTTTGGTCTGGAGAAGGCTCAGGGGAGACCTCATTGCTCTCTGCAACTATCCGAAAGGAAGGTGTGGGGAGCTGGGAGTCAGCCTCTTCTCACAGGTAACTATTGATAGGACTTGAGGGAATGGCCTCAAGTTGTACCAGGGGAGGTTCAGGTTGGAAATGAGGAGACATTTCTTCTCAGAAAGAGCAGTCAGGCACTGGGACTGGTTGCCCAGGGAGGTGGTGGAGTCACCATCCCTGGGGGTGTTCAAGGAAAGGTTAGACGTGGTGCTCAGGGACATGGCTTAGTGGGTGACTTGGGTGGTAGGGGGATGGTTGGACCAGATGATCTTGGAGGGCTTTTCCAACCTTAATGACGACTTTTTTTTTTTTTTTTTTTTTTTTACTGCCAGGTAGGCTGTTGAGGCTGAGGGAGCCTTACACAAAGCTCACACACCACCACCACCCACCACCCCCCAGCCCTAACCACCATTAAAAGTTAAGGCAACTCACTCTAAGCTGCAAACAAGTATTCATGTGGAAGAGGCATCCAAGTACCTAGAAGGTGAGACACGTGTAAAAACCCCTAATAAACCTTTAATTTGAGTTTGGTTTGCTTTTCGGTTGTTTTTACAGGACAGGGTGACAAATTACAACAAACAGCTGATTTTTCTCAAACGTTCGGGTATTATACACATTCCCATCTGTCTTGCAGGAAGGGATATTGGTCAACTTAACAGTTTAAGGTAAAATAAGCTGCATAATAGTACATATTACAATAGTAATGTACAGTGTTTACAAGAAATATATTTTAGAAGCAAGATGGATGCATTTGTATCAAGATGCGACCTTTTAAAATGCCACAACTATTTTTACATTCACTCTTGCAACAGGTCACAAGATGGGGTCACTAAGGTCAGGTTAACAAATCACTATGATGCACATCAAATACAACAAAATTAGTTTATATACATATATATAATACATATACATGTATATTATACATATACATATATGTATATAGTAAAACTCATCAAAATCTACCAGACCTGGCACAATCCACTTACCCATCAAAAATATGTACTTGTCCTCGGTAAGTAGAATTCTGCATGGCTGATTATATATTATATATACTCATTCATTAGCATCTGAGACATAAAACTGAGGATTTAAAATTTTTCGGTTAACAAACTCCAATAATAAACATGGTGCCCACAAAAGCACAAAGGTAAGGCACAATAGGATTTTCTGTTGCAGAATAGTGTGCATCATGTTTACTTAACCATAAGAAAAAACGTGCATTATTTGTGCAAGTCCATGCTGCAAATCCATCGTATCTACAAAGTAAAGTGAGTTAACGATAACATTTTCTGGACTGGTGTGCTTCCAGTCTCAACCCCTATGGGATATTCAGCTGGATACTTCGATAAAAATCATTGTGAAAGTTAGGATCAGTAAAGCCAATAATCTTAGATTTGCAACTAAACTTCTCAGCAACAATTTTGGAGTTCGGGATAAACGTTAGTAAATTTAGAGCTTGGAATCACAAAATTTACTGTCAGCTGTACTTCTAGTTTGTATCAACCAAAATTGTTGCAAGGAAGTATGTACCTTTTAACATTTTGTCAGGTAACTGGTTCAGTAAAACAAGTTACAACATACTGGAAAAGTCACTTAATCGCAAATGGTATTTTGTCACAGCCCTGGCAATTGTCATAATAAATACAGCTTTTCACAAAATATTTTTCCAGTATCTGCCAATTGCTTCTTTATTGCTCACAAATTTGAATTCAATACAATTGGTATCAGACCTCTCACACAAAATCATAAGATATTTTAATATAAAACCTATAAAAGATATTTAACTTGTATCTAACACTTTAAGGTATTTGGCCTCTTGTCATGGTATAGCCAAAACCATATAAAACATTAGGTTTTGAATAAAATAGGATGCTTATTCACTGCTTCAATGCAGACATCCTCACAGAACACAACCAGTTTTGCCACCACCAGCATTTACATTTATATACAAAACCTAGTACATTCTCATTCAGTATGTTTTCCCTCACACTTATAATGCAACCACTAATGCCAAATTAACTTTCCCCATACCCTAGCTGCAGATTATTATTTTACGGCAAGAAAAGAAAAAACTAATATTGACTGAAAAAATTTTTTTTAAACTTATTCACCATCAGGAACTGTAGGTTGTTTGTTACAAAATACCCACAAGATTATTTCACAGGAAACTATGGAAATACAGGAAGTCTTTTCTCCATGCTTTTGTATTATCAAAAACACGTCTTGGTGCAAAAATACAGTCACCACATCTGAAAATGTTTAATGAATTCGGTATTCCTCATGCAAAACTTAAATGCACTGGTTTACTATAGCCCCGGAAAACTTCCTGAAGCAATTTTTTTTCCTGTCAGCTCAGTATTACTGCCTCATTGCTAAGTCCCTTTGGAAACAAGATTTCTGGAACGTTCAAACTTTTATTTAATTCATTAAAGTATTACATACAAAAAGCACTAAAAAAGGAAGACGGCAGCCATACAGGAAAATTCCTGTTGCAAGTAACAGTCCTAGCAGTTGTAGAAAGTCTTCTCAGGAGCTTCCCTGAGAATTAGTTGTGCCTGTCCGAAGACGGAGATGTGACATAGAGTTCATGTGTTTGTTTGATGGCTTTAGTGGAGTGTTGCAGGTAAGAGCCTGGGGAAAACGATGATGATATCGATCTAGCCGCAGGTATTTTACTGTTACCAGCTTTCCTATAAGGCAAATACAAAAACAAACATCTTCTAGTTTAGGATTATTAATTTTTGTTTCAAGATATAGCAAATAAACCCAAACATTTTCATTACATGGAAATTAGCTTACCAGGTGACAGTGACTACTAAAGACATTTTTTTGTTACAGCTCAATACTTCAGATGTTAAACACTTTGCCATTTAAAAGGACATTTAAAACCACACCCATCCTCTGCCATTTCTACAAGTTTTGTCATAAACCCCGATTTCTTACCATCAAACCAAGAGCCATGTAATGCCTTAAAAGCCTTTCCAGCATACTCTGGAGATAGACACTTGACATATACACAACCCTGCATTAAGAAAGAGAGTTTTTGTTAAAAGTCCAGCTGACAAGGAGAAGCAGTATTACGGTGTCACTGGAAAGACACTCACCTCACGTGAATTTTTGTCTACGGCAATATGAACAATTCCATCGTTATCACTGCATTTCTCCAAGATTGCTTCTTGAATTGCTAGATGCCAGTGATCACCTATTTCCCTAAGCAAACAATGAAAGGTTTAATTAAGCATGTCATCTTCTAAAAGCTTGCAAAATATGACAAATAACTGTGCTAGTAACTCTAGCAACATGAAAGAATGCTAGTCTGAAGTATACAGATTATGATCCAATAGTTTTCATAGAAACACGTTTTCTCATATAATTCATTCTGTACTTGCCATGAAACCTGACAAAACCATCCACACCCAAAAGCTGCAATATAACAGTTAATTCGAAATACATTTCCATATGCTAACAAAATAAATGATTGATACTGTACTATTAAAAAAGTTCAAAAGAGTGCCAAATTTGGGCGAGTTTACATTAGAATTCTAAGTCTGACCAGGCGTGCTCCTGAAGCAAATCTCTCCCTCATCCCCATGCATTGGTTTGCATTATTGAATCACCTCAGAGTAAACCAACTAAAATCATTTTTGGTTTTAACTCGATAATGTACTCAAGAGGGCATTTAACATACCACAGCTGCTAAGAGGCATTCAGTCCATAGGACTAGATTAGAGTGGTCCAAAGTCAAACTCTTCAAAGTGCATACAGCATCATGCCAGGTCCTTAGCATCCTGTAGTTTGCTCTACAGATTTTTTCCTCTTACACTAGGCTACTCTGTACATCTTTAATCTATTACCTAGAGCTGAGATCAAGAACTCAGATGAAGTGCAAAACTACGTTTTAAGAGGTACCTCCTTACAACAAATTTAGAATAAAAAATTGAGGTTTTGAGCATTCTCCATTCAGTACCTAAAATTATTCAATCACATGACATAGGAATTCAATCTGACATTGGAAAAACCTGTGAGAAAATATAGAAAGTTTCCTTCGGGTGTGAAGCACATGATACTGAAGTTCAAAACCCTTAAGGATAAAATTGTGCGTACAAGTACTTGCACGCAAGTACAACTTCTTACATACAAATATCAAATTCATGGGCAGCTACAGAGCATCTACTCTGTCAACAGCCACACAAGTTTTAGTTATGTGACTCATTTTCATTTTTCTCCTCTAAAAGAAAACATTTTATACTGCTCTTGATTAAAGAAACTACTTAGAGCTACACACAGCCAATAAGTACACTTGGATTCTTCAGGCTTCATTCCACTGCAGCTTGCTATAGAATCAATGTTTTTTTTCCTTGAAAAGTAACTTCTGTCACTCAATGATTTTTTCCCCCTCAGAGTACACGGACCAAATTGTTTAGCTGAAGACCAATGTAAAGTCTACTCATGTTTAGTCCACAGAGAGTAAACATCCTCCTTCCCCACATTCCCAACAATCTCATCCTTGGCAGCTGAGTGGTTTCTTTAAAACTTGACATCAGCTTCTTGCCTCTGGGGCCTACTTAGTACTTCAGCTATTGAATATTTGGTAAACTGGGTCTCACAGTTTGCTTTAAAAAATTCAATCCTAAGAATCAAAAGGAGCAATCCATATTTTAGGGGTTTGTCCTCCCCTTCTACCTGCCTGCCATCACCTTCCTTTCTGAAACTGCAAGCAGCCATAAACTCATCTTTCCACATCTACTTGTGTCAAGACAGTCTGTAAGACAACACTTGAGGGACTTTGGCAACATCGAATGCCAGATTTGTTTCTGATATTTAATGCTGACTGGTTAGAGAATCAATTGATGCCACTTACTCAGGAAGATCGTATATAAACAAAGTAGGACAGGGACACAAGTGTGCAAAAGATGCAAATGAAGGTTCCAGTGGCAAGGAGACTTTCCAGTGGAAAACACCTACAACTTAAAACCCTGCAAAAATTAGAAGATATATCCTACTCAGACTGAAGGACCAAATGTTTTCTTTCTACTAGACAGCTCAAAATGAAGGGCTTATGTCAGGAATAGTGTGGCCAGCAGGACTAGGTAAGCGATTGTCCCCCTGTACTTAGTTCTGGTGAGGCTGCACCTCAAATACTGTGTTCAGTTTTGGGCCCCTCACTTGAAGCAAAGCGCTGGAGTGTGTCCAAAGAAGGACAACAGAGCTGGCGAAGGGTCTAGAGAACAAATCCTATGAGAAGCAGTTGAGGGTTTATTTAGCCTAGAGAAAAGGAGGCTCAGGGGAGACCTTATTGTTCTCTACAATTACTCCAAAGGAGGTTGTAGTGGGATGGGGATCGGTCTCTCCTCCCAAACAACGAGCGACAGGACAAGAGGAGATGGCCTCAAGTTATGATGGCCTCAAGTTGTGCCAGGGGATGTTGAAGTTGGATATTAAGAAAGATTTCTTCACTGAAAGGGTTGTGATGTATTCGAACAGGCTGTCCAGGGAAGTGGTTGACTCACTATCCCTGGAGGTATTTAAAAAACACGTAGATGCGGTGCTTAGGGACATGGTACAGCTGTAGACTTGGAAGTGCTAGGTTAACAGTTGGACTTGATCATCTTAGAGGTCTTTCCCAACCTAAATTGGGAACTCGTGGACTTGACGATCCTTGTGGGTCCCTTCCAACTCGGGATATTCTGTGATTCTGTATTCTGAATTGATTCTATGAAGGGAATATACAAGTTCCTTCCAGTTCTGTAACAGTTTGAACAGCGGTATTTTCTAAATAATAACATGCTGTGCTCAGGATGTTAGGGAACTAAAGTCAAAGTTGAAAAAGCCTGGAAACCTTGCCCTTGGTGCATTCCCTCCCGCCCAGCTCAGAACTCATGTCCAAGGGGTCAGATTTTCTTGAGAAGCATGCTGTTATCAGAAAGCCAGCTAACACAAGAAGAGCAGGGTGGGCAATCAGCTTTTCTGCTGGTCTGGTATAAACCAGATTTTTTTTTTCCCCCAAATACTGCAAGTCACTGAATTACTTCCAAGTGCTCATTTCCTGTTTGGAAATTAAACAGAAGTGTATTCTTAGTCTAGTCTGCTTTTTCTGTTTTACAGAACTTGCACACGAAACATTAACAGTTGAAACTAACTTGGAATTTCCCATAATGAAACAGGCCCCCCAAAAGGCATGACTTGCCCTTCCTTGATCCTGCACATGTATGTTGTTCCATCAGCTGTCAAGGTGGTTCTTGCAGGAATGCTAACCACGTTTCATGAACAACTCTTGCCACCAATTTAGTGGCAGATACAGAAAAACAAATATGGTTTATCCAAATGATGCCTAGACTGATGTTTTAGAATACAGGTTGGTGTCTGGCATAGTAAACGCCTAGAGCATACACCCAAAACTACTCAAAAATTTTAAGTTAGCTGCTGCGGCCTGAGGGTTCACAACATTCAGGTAAGTTCCTGACTTTTGGAAATGGAAAGATGGTTCCTGACTCTGCCGGCATTGATACATACAAGTTAACTGGCATGTTCTCCAGATGATTCTCAGATCAAGAGAAAAGACCGCTTTTACGGATGGCTTCTACCAGCTACTGGCATATTGTTGAAACATACTTAGTCATTTATAGCTTGCATATAATAGCTTGACTTAAAGAACAACTAAAGCTTTGTTAACCATACCTTGCACCCTCGGCATACTTCTCATCTGAAATCAAACTATTTGCCAACCTAATCACATACACTGGTACAGTCTGCATTTTAGAAGGTCAAGGAAAGCATTCATTTCTTTCAGACTGGGATAAGAACATAAACCTCCTTCCTTTTGACATACACAGTTGAATAAAGTATTTCCTCTTGCACTGAGGTGCTTTTTGTTTTGTAAATTATTGCAAGGATGTGGAAAAAAAGTAAATCCTCTGTAAGACACCTCATGGAAGAGAAATGGGTCAGAGGGTGCAATACAGAATTGGATTAGGAATCCCACTAGGACTATAATTCAGCAGTTCAGTAATAGAGCTAACACAACACCCAAAAGAAAAGATCTAAAACATGAATATGTTAGATACAAGTTGTAATGTTCAAATAGCTGACTGGACAGAGGCGCTAAGGAGAAGTTGAAAGAGAACAACTAGTTTATAAAGTTTAGCTTAAACGTACTTTCTAATACTGACCCAATCTATGTCAAGCAACACTGAAGCCTACAGCACATGCATAG
Organism: Cygnus atratus; assembly: GCF_013377495.2. Taxonomy (NCBI): domain Eukaryota; kingdom Metazoa; phylum Chordata; class Aves; order Anseriformes; family Anatidae; genus Cygnus; species Cygnus atratus. Next base: position 36,456,062 of record NC_066362.1, on the reverse strand, counting down.
CCTATAAGGAGGGACTATTTCGAAGAAAGAAACATCCTAGTTACCAGTTCCATTAACGGGATACACTTTGAACAGCTAACGTTTGGAAACAATAAAACCAATGCAGTATACCCATAAATATTACAGTGAAGCTTCAGGACTGGATTTCAGCACTAGTCAGACCAACCAATATAGCTCACGAAGTCTCCTTTGTAGCAAGGACAATTGATGTCACCCAAAACTCTCATTAAATCTTTTTTTTTAAATTTTTTTCTAGTGAAGGAGCTATGAATTTGCCTCAAAACACCTAAAAGTTCGGTCATTCACCTTACTGCAAGCTGGAATCTATGAAAGAAGCAACAGCTGGGGTTTCTGCCCATAATAGTCATAAAGCCTTAAAGCCACTGAAAACAGTTTTTAGAGTAGTTCTCTAAGCTAGGGATAACAAGATCCTCAACTAAATTAACTAACAGCTTTTCAACTAATAAGGCAAGAAGCTAAAATAATTAAGCAGGTCTAGAAACAGAAATGAAACAGATCGGAAGATGTATATCTGAAGTTAGCAATCACTTGTGTCTCTGCTGTTTTCTTCCTACTTCCTATTATTCCCTATTCTTATCGATAGCTTTTGTTTTGCGTTCAGCTTCTCATATTCCTCAGTCTCAATTAGCATGTTATTTTTACTTTGTCAGGCAGCATAGCATCCTCTTTTCTCCATTATGTAATCATATCAGGGAATAAATTACTTCAGAGGTTTCTGGAGTCCCTGCCCTGGACAAACCAGATTTCAAAGACCAGAAAGGTGTAGCTGGCATAACCTATGTGTTAGTGCCCTAAATGTCAGACCCCAACTCCTAACATGATCTAGTCCACAGCCAGTGAGGATATAACATGACAGAAGGTGAAGCTTTAAAAGGCTACAATTACTTATTTATTCTACCTTAACTCCTGGCACATGAAGCAAAGTTTGTTACTCATTCAAATACACTATATACTTACACTTCTTTCAAGGTATGCATGTTTACTCTGTTCTTCCAAACCCCTCTCAGAGAGCAAAAGTAGACACTTCCAAATCAATACAAAAATAGAGTGAGATTTTTTTTTAAACTTACATAACTGGGTCGAACATATTGCGAATCTTTAGACATGGTGTCAAGCTGTTTGGCGGCGAATTTCTTCTATCTAGATGAAATGCTATAAAATAAACAAATTTAATAGGTATTATGGAAGTCAATAAATACATCTAGCTAACCATTTGATACATTAAAAACAGAAAGGTATTACTCAAAATAATACTTTCATCCACACATGAAAAACCTTCAAGCAAATAAGTCTCCCTAGTCTTCTACCACACTGACAAAAGCAGATCATACCCAGTAATTGATTTTTTTTTTTTTAATATTTATAACTTCTAGTTGTAATGCAATCTAGTTGATAACGCATTCACTTATGTTTGGGCCATAGTAAATGGAAGGAATGGAAGGTATTTTAAATACTATGCAGTTGAAAAGAAAGCGTTGGCATTGTGTCTCTGTGAAAAGATGGATATTCTTAACTTCTGGAGCAAATCTTTGGAGCTGCAGGTTAACCAGTTTTAAGTACCTAATAAATTTTCATTTCTTCCACTTCTGGGGCAGTCTACTGTCCGCTTGCCTAAGAGACACGGAGATGGATGTTTCATTCCATCTGAGTTTCAATAACAACTGTCAAGTAGCCCTCTACAAGGATGGAGCTTGCATAACCTTAGATACTCCACATGCACATTGAGAAACTTAAAAAACACAAAATGAAATGCAGAAGACATAACAGATGCAAGAAAAATGGAAATTAAAGATAACAGCAGAGTAACTCTTTCAAAGCTGAACAGTCCCATGAAATATCTAAGCTTCTAAAATGAATACTATCTTCTTTCTGAAGTTCTCAAGTTCTCCCTTTGGGAGTTGCAACAGAAGATTGCATCGTAAGAAAAGGAATACAGGACCCTTCAGATTCAAATAAGGTACTTCCATGCCATGAGAAGACCCAACAAAGTGCATAACCTGGTGAAACAACTTTCAAGGCTTGAAGGAAGTTTTACTTTGAAGATCTGGAGGTGAGTAGATGGAAGAGTTTAAACATAAGACTACAAATCTCAACAAGACGTAATGATGCACCAAGCTGAGGCTAACGCTTCTCCTTTTTTGGTCCCTACCTTGTTGAAGTTTGACAGATTCAAGATGTCACATTTCAAGTGTTAGAAGTCTAAGTTTTAGGCAGCAGTGCTTCTTACTGCTGACCTTTAAAAACAAAATCTTGGAAGTATACCCAACATATATGAACACCACTGCTCTTCCATAATCCACCAAAAAACACCTATTGTCAGTCACACAGAAGATACTGCATGTGAAAGGCAAGCACTGACCACGAGAAAGTTCACTGCCTGAAGATACAGCATAGACGACTTAGTTCTTACATAAATTTAAGGCAAAAAATAATAAAAAAGCAAAACCCAAACATGCAATTACCAAATAGAAGTTAGAAAATGTGGGCTCTGAATCTAACCTTAACCTCCACAAATAACTAGAAATGCTGTAATAAGAAGATATACACACATTATCCAAGTCACCAACACCTACAATTGTCCAGTTTTTCTTGGGAATGTTTTTCTAAATATGCTGGTGACACTGCATCTATCTCTGAGCTGCCTATAGCTTAAGGACAAGTCCTTTTTTCAATAGCACATGGTTTTGTAAAGTTTTTTGCCCTTGATTACAAATTGTATGTAGGGTATACAATAAAAACTTTACAGAACTAAGCAACATTGAAAAATAGATGGACTTACCTTACTCAGGTAGGTTGGCTCCAGCAGATCAAGGGAAGGTGAAATGTCACCAGCATATTGTACACTGGGGCACCACACCACACTGGAGAAGGTGATCTGGGGTAGCCTAGTCATGGGCCTGGACCTGAAAAGGCGTGGGGTTGAGGAAATTATGTGCTGATTGTTAATAGCTAGGTTTATTCAGCACATCCTTTTAATCCAATGATAAAGAATGGTGAGATTATTTGCAGAGACCCTTGGCGCACAGGACCAACATTTCTGCGAAGTTGTTTTTGAACTCCAAAAAAAATACTGTAATTTAAGAAGGCAGCTAAGCTATGCAAAAATAACCAAAAAATTTGTTTTTTAATGTAGATATCTATAAAACCAAGCTCTATCAGCTCCAATTTCTGATCACCTTCCAAACAAAAGCCCATGAGGATCTCAGGTGCTTACAAAAAGCTCCATCTACGTTGCATGGAAAAAATAACTACAGAAATCACCGATACACAAAATAATTGCTACCATAGGCATTAAAACATATACTAGAAATCCCAGAAATCAGACTGAAAAGGGAGGCTAAACCAAGAAACGGGCAAAGTACTGTACCTATGTAGCAAAATTCAAAATAGTGTAGTAAACAGATACGCAGTGAAGTTCAAGAGATGTCTGTAACAATTAATTCTACTCCCTCCCCACAAAAGAGCAAGTTTCAGTTACTAGGTGACAAATCTATTCTGATCACAGTACTAATTATTTAAAAATTTACACTGGCATGGAACATACAAAATATTCTCACAACAGAGTTCCTCCAAGTAAGAGCATATGCAAGCATTCTTGCAGGACAACAGTCCAAGCTACATCATAATTCAGCATCTCATCTGTTGTTTCTTTTCTTGAATAGGTCTCAGCAGTTAAGATTACCAGCTGAGGGTGAAAAGGTGGATAAGGAAAGGAAAATAAACAATTTTATACAGTAAACCAGTGACAAGAAAACATTTAGGACTTCCATAAATTCCTCTTTAGGACTAGCAAGAACCTTCAAGAGAAGCAAGGAACTTTGTATCTCAATCATAATGTGCTTTATTACCTTAAACTGAATGTGACAGTATCATGGGCGTTCAGACAGCAGCCGCTAATGGTGACCACTGTCAACAAGCCCTGTACCACTGTGACTGGAATATGTCTATGATGGAAGAAGGGGCAATTGCACAGACTTCAAAACGAACACCTAAGAAAACATGGTACAGCTTGCTCTACCTCTTGATTCACTAGTGTATTATTGCAAAAAAGATTCCCTGTCATCTCCACCACGACTTATAAAACTGCCCAACAGATCTTCAGACGTGGATTTGATGCACATAAGATTGAAGACTTTCACAAGATGCAGATAAATACATTTCTGAGAAACAGATTTATTCACTTTAAGTCCCAGATCACTTATTTATGAAATACTAACCCTTCTTATCAAAGTCAAGAGAAAAAAGATTAAATGCTTAGTTGAATGCACTGAAGTTATACACTTTCACACAACACACAAGACTTCATTAGAGAGAAAAGATATTGACATTGAAGTATTACTACTAAATGTTGTTAAGAAAGGACAATGTGGTTGATGAGGTTTAATTCAGCTAAGTTCAGCTACAGAAAACTAAGGTGGAAAGGATACAGCATTCTCCCTCAAGTATATTTTCCACAATTTTCTTGCAGTAAAGAGAGCCTTTTCAACACGGAGAAAGGATTGTATTCTCACGAGTGAGGGAGGAGGGCTATCGTTCACTCAAGGTAACAGATTATCTTGCATTCTGCAGGATGAAATATCACCCTAGATGTGGTAACCCAGGGTGAATCCAGAGGTTCAGAGAACCTTATCTCGTCTCCAGAGCTGTAAAGCAACTTTAGCTATCACTTAGTTTAGCTACTTTGCAGCTCACCCTACATATTTTTCCTTAGAACTTCTGTTATTGAAGACATGCTTCTTTCAAAAGCAAATTCAACACTAAAAATATTTCTTTCACTGCTCTAATTAAATTATAATTTTGCATGAACAAGATTTTTGAATTGACAATTACCCTATACATTTTTTTCAGAATACTGCTCATATTTGTCCATCTTACAGTGAGTTTACCTACCCATTCTTTTTTTTGACAAATATGTTAACCATACCAGGAGATGGTATCTCACAGTAAGATCACCATCACCAGACAGACTGGAAAAAACAAAACACAAGCTATCACTTGTGAAAGTGCAGGCTGCACCCTGAAGGACTGAACAAAATGCAACAACACTTGAACTCTGGATGCTAACGCAGATACAGCAGAGCCTAGATCCTCACACATGCTACAGGTCCCATACTTAAAATGCACGGTATCATACATCAATAACCCAGCACACGTTGACAGGTCAATAGGCTTTCTTCTTCAATTCCACATACTCTTAAGTATTGTGTTCTGCTACAGACCTACACCAGATCTCAAGGTTGGTTTTTTTTTTTTAAACTGTGATGCTAACTGGGTACTAAGATGCACAGAAACCAAAAAACTTTGCTCCTTCAGCAACTCCCAGGCTCTTCTGTTATAGCCAAAGTATACTATTTCAACTCTTCAAAGGCTGAACTACAAACGTAACAAGAACTAGGAAAATAGCTGTTGAAAGAATTGAAACAGGATAGCACTTAACATATCGTATGCAGCAGTAAAAGCATAGAAGGAACCTATCAAATATGTATTCTAGCTAAAAGCCACAGCTGACAGGTAAAACTATTCTGTCTACGTCTACAGTATGTGGCGGTAGGTATTAGATGCTCAGATTCATATGATACCTAACATTAGCTACTATAGTAGCTTTCTAAGAAGTTTTGGAAGCTACAACTCTGTTGGAGTCTTGAATTAATATTTCATGTAGCAAAGCAACACCTGGGCTATCACAACTGAGAAGTCTTCCACATGAGGGAAAATCCAGACTGATTTCTGATACAGGACAGAATTTTATGAAGTGATTTATATCGCAATCACACACGACAAGAAAAATTGAGAGCGCAAATGAGCAGTAAATGAGAAATTCCAGAACTGGAGCATCATGGTTCACAGCCTGTATTGATGAATATACAACATAAAATATTTGGCACTGCAATATACATAACTTGCAGACACAATTCATTTTAAACGTCTGAAAATTAACCATGACAGTATTACAGAGGTGGAACAGAAAAAGCTGTAAACATCCACCACTTCTGTACTGTACTTAAAATACTCACATATCCCTGATAGACAACGTCCTGAAAAAAAAAGCTCTGCAACTCTCATAAAAAGTTACTACTCACTTCTTACTAAAATTTTGAAAAACTGAAATGAATGATATAGTTGTCACAGCAGAATGCTATGCTATTATTATTTCAAGACAGTAACTGCAAAGCCTCAAGCCTGTAGTATTATTTACAAGGTTAAAAAAACAGCTCGTTTCCAATGAATGATTAAAAATGAGAAGTATAAAGCTAAAAACAATGGCATAACTTCGATATTTAATCATACCCCAACATAACATTTTGCAGAGAAGCAAGAAACTCAGACCCTCATCAAATAACACTTCAAGTATTTGCGAACGTCTCAAAAAATATTCGCTGGTTTTGATGGGAAAGAATTGCTTGGTTTTGCTTTGAACATACAAAAAGCAAAACTTAAGACCCAAGGGATGAAAGCATACACGTAACATATGGACATGTACAAATGCCCTGGGACAAAACTGAAATGTTAGCAGTCCTTTTATTCAGGCAATCAGGTCTGCTTCAGTATAACTGTTCCAGGCCACAAAGAAGCTTCTTCTGTCTGGAAAGGCAATAATTACATTTGAAGAGGTCACTCTAAACTATACCCTCTTTTATAGGGAACAATAAAAATATTGTTTCTTACAAATAGAAATGTATACCAATAAAAACAAAAAGACTTAAGCTGGTTACTATATGCATTAGTTAAACCAAGATCAAAATTAGCATGCTCCAGAAGAGCATAAAACTAGAGTATAATTGCTTGTCAGTAGGAATTTTGCTTAAGTGCCCAAAAAGAGCAAGAAGTCTGTTTGTTGTTTTTAACAAAGCTTCTTTCAACATCTAGTTCAATGTCATAGAAGTAACGCATGATTCAACCTTGGTAACATCCAATTAACAAAGTAAGTTGAACTAAAAACTGTAGAAGCAGCAGCTCCTTCTTCCCTTGCCATCAAAATAAGCCACCAAATTTATAAACTAGGATTCTGTACAGAGCTTACAACAGTCACACTGATGGAAGAATACAGACTTCAAGAAGAACATAATATGCAAGACAAATTCTTGTAGACTCTCAAGATTTAAACAATTGGCAAAGATTTCACTTTAAACATTTAACTTCCCTATACAGATTTTGATAGAAACGATCATTCTTTTATGTTGCAACCCAGAATTCAAGACTTCTGGCTTAAGTTTTCCGTTGACTAAAGCTTAACATGAAAAAAAAATAGAACTATGAAAAGATGACCACGGCAGACAAATGCAGCTCACTGGATTCTTGCCACTTGGCTCCATGATAAAGTTTAAGTGACAGACCATCACGAAATTCACATGACAACCTGCTCTAATAAAGCAAGTGCTTTTTTGTGCCAAAGAGCTTGAAATATGAATGCAGAATAAGAAGAACCAGAACACTGCTAGAAGATGCTCAAAATCTACATTCTGCTGATTGAGAAGTCTTATATTTTGAAAGGGAATCTGCTGGGATATGTACACTGCTCTTCCTCCAAACTTTGCCTTAAGGTACTTGACTGATAACTAAATGGTAGGAAATTCTGGTCTAAAAGCTCTGATTTACCTACTGTCAGATAAAAATGATTTCATAATTTCCAACGAGCATAAGGGATGTCAAAATTCAACCAATTAAAGGAAAGGACTTGGATGGGGTTTTTGTTTTTTAATTCATGGAAAAGAACAAGGAACTCATTTTGCCTGTATACCCTTAGTTATACTAGAAAAGCTTATTTTGCTTGAAAACAAGGCAGACGCTGAATGCACATAACAAGTAAATCTACTGAATGAGATGACAAAAATGGCAGTTCATAATGATAGCTGAAGTTATGAGAGAAAATGTCTTCCATTCTCAAGTGACAAAATACCTCTTAGAAGTTAGAAGCAGAAATTAAAACAATTATATTTGCAATACCTTGGCCTTGCCACACTTTCGATGGTATTACTAAGATTTTGTCACATGGTACAGAAGGTTGCATCCATTTCCATACCAAGAACTCAGCATCACCTATTCTTTGTGTCTCCGTGTGAATTCTAGATTCATTTGCTGCAAGAAAGTCAACTGCTCTATTCCAGACTTTCTTCATTTTCCTCCTTAAAAAATGAAGAAAGAATTACAATGTTAGCATTATAGCAACCTGCACAGCTGACATCCATCACTTAAAAGAAAACCAGTGTTTTTTCCCCAAATGTATATAAGAATATTACACCATGTAACCTACTAACATTAAATTAATTTACCAATTTGGTTTTTACGAAGTTATATGCTTTATTCCATGCAATAAAATTCAGTATGTATGGCGGGTACATACCTTTCCTGAGATGGTATTAGAGAATCACGCACATGTAAAACAGGCATATAAGGCTGCAAGTCTTTATTTTCAGAACATGCCTCACTGTGACTTCTTAGAACATCTGAGAACACCGTAAGAAAAACATATAATTATGTAGTTTATACAAAGAAAAATATCAATTGTGACTATGCACAGCTACTCCGAAGCCCCCTTCCAAATTTCAGTAATTTATAGTTTTGAAGCATTTTTACTCCTAACCATGCTGAAGGCAAATCAAGAAAGCTAACCACACATCCAATGCCTCCAAGTACCCCAAAAGAACTTTGGAACACAGGAAAAAGAGTTCTTACAGTTATTCGATTGCTACTTTTAATTGCTAACAAAGACAGCCACCTTCGGAAATCAAGTGCTTTCCACCTACCCCAACAAAACTTGACTGACAAACAAAGTATGAAAACGTTAAAGCAAGAAAACAGCTCTACTACCTCTGTATTTATGACGACTGTCATAGCTGAAAGCAGTACAACAATTTAAGTAAAAATACATCCCCCAAAATAGCACTAAAAGCTATGAACACACACTACTAAAACCACTGTAGTTTGAAGTGGAGAGGCAGAATATCAGAATTCTACCATGCATTCTGTTTTAGCAACATTTTTAGGCGTTGGTGTTTTGCATAGAGATTGCTTCCTGTATCTGTTTTGTCTTTTAGCATTGTTGCCACATGTCTAGTCAACAAACATCACATTTGTAGTTCTTTCAATATAGATAAAATACTGCCATGCCAATGTGGATTTATTATAGCTATTACTTAGATTTAAATCTCCATAAGAAAAACTTTGATTAGGTTTAGTGTACAATGTATAAAAAAACACAAAGCAGGCATTTTTCCAAGAGCTGCCACAGCATGATGACAACTGAACAGGCAGAAAACCCAATTGATTGAATTAAGGCAAGTACTTTGAAAGCTTATACAGTGCTGATACATCACATATGAGAATAAAGAAGCCATACCTATGATTTTTACCACCATATCATACATCTGCCTTGTTTCCTCTTCCTCTTTTGCCCAACGATATTTCATGTAGTGCAAGACTCCCCAGACCATTGCTACACCTGCATTAAGATGTAAAACACTCTTTAAACAGTATCAGAACATCAGTTCTGATCAAATTTTCAGTTTCTGAATCAGTTCTGAATCAATTTTTACAAATTTTACACCACATTTACACCACATTTACAAATTTTACACCACATATTTCGAAGGTCAGTTGAACTAGCTAGCATTTTAAATTCAAAATTCAAAGCTAGTGATGCATACTGTACTTGCTGTTAGTATTTTTATATTTTACTAGCATAGCAACACCAACTCAACCTTTGAAGAGCAGCTACCTTTACGAAAATGTTTAATTATTTTAACAATAGCCTGGTATCCAATTGGCATTATTGGGATTTTGAAATTTAACCCGTTTGTGATGAAAAGCACTAAAATAATTACCTTGAAAATATTCAAAATCGTATTAAAAGTTGTATAAACTCGCAATTCAGAACATGTTCAGATTTAAAAATGCATAATATTCACTAACTTAAGGACAAGTCACATGCTTTATTTATACAGGTCAAAACTAATTAATTTGGACTGCTTCAGTTCAGCTACAAATTTGTATTTCTTGCAATGATAAACGTTCCTTTTCTATTAGTTTAAAGATTATTCCCCAAAAAGGACAATCTAGTTAAGAAGGCCAACAGCATAAGCTGAAAATCAAAATCTTATTTCTTGCATCTCAAACTGAGGGCACCATTCACCCATGGTTTCAAGCAAAAAAATACCTACACAAACAAATTGTAGTTGCATAGTTTGCTTCATACCCCAGTGATCACACAGCAGCGTTAACTGATAGCTAAAAAGAGACTGAGGGACATCATCACTTTAGGCCAAAATGGCTATTAATTAATGAAAATAGATCCAGCTTTTAGACAATGCTCTGTTTCTGGAAAGGTACTTCATATTAATCTCAAATACAGATGAGAAAGTTGGAACACTGAGCAATTTGCTCAGCATGACTGATGAGACTGGTGGTTGACTCGGATACTAAGTTTTGTCTCCACATTCCAGGACAACTCGTACCCACTATTATCAGGAAGATAGACATTTGGGTCAGCTTGCCTTCAATTATTTTGGTTTGTCAGAAGGCTAGTGAAGGGGGTCTTCTATTTTTAACTACGAGGTTGTTAAAATACTGGAATACATGATCCCCTGAATATTCAACACGTGCATGAGATCAATACTGTATCTTCAGTATTTCTAACTGGCCACACAGAAATGACTGAAGTGCTTACGCTCAGCTGGAACACATCGTTATCCTGAATCATTTTGAATATGGCCAAGAATTAAATACACTTGAAACTACTTGAAACTTAACTAGAGAACTATCACAGATCAAATGAGGAAGTCTTAGTGAAGGATTAAATACCTTTTCTACAACAGAGACATACAGGTAAGAATTTTTGGAGACAACCAAGTAATTCAATTTTCCTAGAAGAAGAAACGTAGCTACAGAGAAGACAATTTTTTTAAAGTTTACAAAACAACAGTGAAATAGCCTTGAAATTAAGGCCATCACATCTTTTTCCTGAGCTTTTTCCTCCCCCAAAATCCATTCAATTTGAATTTTTTTAAATGCAAAAGATACTGCTTTGGCAGGAAAAGGCCGAAGTTCCCAGAGAAGGGATTGGTTCAGCTGACTACAGCAAAAGATGATAGCAAGTAATGTGAAAATATAGTGGTATGAAAGCGCAAAACAGACTGTGTTGTAACCAGGATAGTGACAGAAGCTCTAAGTCATATGGCTGAATAACAATTTCCAGTAAACATGCTGCTCTTTCCACCATGAATATACACAAGTTATAACAAAAAGGTGATTGTTTAAACAACTTACCCAAGAGCAATATTGATAATCTATGAGTTACATTAATAAACGCACGGCGAAAACGACACCTGAAAGACATCTTTGGACTAGTGGATTCCAGGTACTTCACATCTGTCACATTAACGACATCCATCTCATTAGGGTCACTGCCAATACACCTGTTAAAAAATATGGCATTAATGTCATTTACAAAAAAGATACAGTCTGTCAGAACACACAGTTTTATAATAAAGACCACTTACTTTATGCCAACATCTTCCCCACTATCCAAGATCCATTGTAGTGCTGTGTTAAGTACACTTTCATATTCTGGATCTAAATTCTGTCAAAAGACAAACATTAGTGAGTAATTCTCTAAATAACCAGAAAGTTACCATGCCACAATAAAATACAGATACTGCACAGATTAGTAGTCAAACCTGTGTGGCTTTGATCTTGAAGCTTCGGTTTTTGCATAACTGTTCAATAGGCAAAGCAAATCCATACATGCTAGGAGCAGCTATGGGACTTACTAATATTCTTCAAATTAAGGACTATATGAAAACTCTAGTCATGATCACACTTAATTCTAACCTACAGAGGAAAACTAACATACAGAGGAAAAAAATTCAGCCACTAGGCGGTGCTCATTGAAAATCTATTTCAGGAATAAAACTCAAACTAGACATAAACTTAGCTGAAAATAGCTCCTAAAAAATCAGCTGAGGTAATTTTTTACATGATTTTCCTCAAGCTTCTTAACTGGCATTTTCAAATAATCTTATGTTTGTAGTTCAAGAACTGATATCACTACATAGGAATTTACATATTTAACTGCTATCAGTTATCACAGGAGAACATTCACTGCAACCTGAGCAGCACCTCCAGAGTTCACCTTACATCCTTTTGTATAAAGAGGAAAGCAAAATAAGGTTACTGTATTTGAACTGAAACCGTCCAGAAAGGTTTTATCTCCATCTTAATTTTTTAATGAGGCTCAAAGGAAAAGTCCTCAAGAAAAAAAAAATAGGAACAGCTAACTTATTTTCACTTTGAGAAAAAAGTTCTATCACCGAACACTGAAATTCTGCAAAAAACAATTGCATTTATACTCCCAAAATTAGGAGCTGCAGGGTTAAATAAGGTTTTGTATGAAGTGACAAGTTTTCAAGTGACAGATTTTCATATGAAATTTGAATTTATAACTATTTTTTTTTTTTTTAGCTCTGATAACCAGTATTCTTTTAACCAATGGTCTTGCCTATTGTGTTATCTGGTATCAACCTATTTTTTTCATGTAGTCCCAGAATGCACTGTTATTTTTAACTGATATAGAACATCATTGCCAATCCATAACTATAATCTGAAATAAACCAGTTTTAGCAGCTTCTTTGGGAAACTCTTAACATCGTTTCCTTTTTGTTTACTACGTAAATGTTTGCCAAAATGCAGTATTTTTGTACATTTATATATTAAAAGTCTTATCAGCTTAACCTCCCTCCCAAAACATGCAAGTAGCTTCCTACTGAAGGGTAGTCTAATGTGTGCTAAAATAAACTCTACAGCTGCTAAGAAAAGACAAGAAATCATCTTTTATTTAGGGAGGCAGGGCAGAGATATCCTAATATTGCAGGCCTACCAAATTACCATAAAGGCCCTTCTGGACCGTTTCTATTTACAGAATCAAGTGGTGTCCCATACAGCTGCTGCCTGTCAGGCTCACTGCAGACCCATGCTTCAGCCTCTTCTCCCAAAGAAGAGAAGACAACATCTTTTCCTACTAAGAGCTGAAAAATTGTCTCAAAATATTGCATACCAATTTCTGGAGAAGCTTCTAGAAATTTGAGTTTCATAATTTTTTTTTGTTGGTCAACAATCTCCATCAAATGACATTATACCCTGGTGTTTTAACTGAAGGGGGAAAACAACCTTCATGACACTGAAGCACTGTACCTACACTTGCATTGCAATTAAGCCAGTTTTTCTGTTTCCCTTCCCTTTTCCACAAAATCTCCATATCTCACGAAGTGAAAATGCTAAGTAGCATGTATTAAAGAAGTCAATTATAAACATTTCTGAATAATACTTGACTTAGTATTGAATGTCAGTCACTACATTAAAGTGAAACTACACTAATACGAAACCAGACAGTAAAATTTTAAGTTATACAACTCTTAGATATAACCAATGAAAAATACTGCAATTGCTTACTTTTAAATATGCAGCTGCCTCCTGGACGGTAAGGTTCCTTTGAATAGAGCTTCCACATTCATGTTCCCCTGGTAAAAATAAAATTGTTTATTTTGATCACCTTATTTCTGCACTATATAGAATAAAATCACCTAACACAAGCTAAAGGTTAACGTAATCTACACAAGCAGCAATAGCTAAATAATTCTTTAAAAATATATGGAAAAAAATCAGAACAAAGTGCACCCCCCAATGAAAAAAAGATTGTCACAGCTAATAACGTATACAAATAACATCAATACAAATTCATGTGATCAGAAAATATACGTCAATATTTACACTGAAATTAGAAAAAAAGATCGTATGAAGAACAATCAAAAGAATTAAAAAGTTGCTATACCCTCACTCAACTTCTTCCAAGTAATTTCCATTTACTTTGAAACATGTATTAGCTATTAAACCAAGTTAGTTCTAGTTCTATCATATCCACAGCAGTATTTCCAGCACTATGAATTTACCACATTTCAGTTTGCTCCACGTTAACACAGTAATTCATCACCTTCCTGAACATGCACAACATACCAATATGCCCCCAAACTGCTGGTTTTACCATCTAAGTATTTCAGAAAGTCTGCAGAGGCAGTCAAGAAATAAGGCACAGTCAATCTTCACAGCCACATGCCATCTTCTTCCTGATTTACTTTTACTTAACTGAAGGCATCCGATTTATGCAAAAAAAATCTGGTGACAGTCATGCCAACCTAAAGTCACACAGAAAAGGCGAAGGTCTAACACCAGTTTTATCTAACACCAGGCTGGTAGTTGTGAAAAACTGTCAGAGAATGGCAAATCCTTTTTTTCTTGATCTCTAAAAAATTCTTAGTACCTGTTCCTGCAATTTTACTGTGCTGAAACAATAGAAATGAAAGCCAGCCTGTCACTGAGTCAGGGTTAGGCCTACCTTACCTTCCTGATTCCATACCAAATGATCATTCCCAACGCTACAGCAATGCTAGGAAAGTTTGTATTTTGTATATGCATGAGTATCTTAAACTTTTGCTTACGCTCTTAAAAAGTATTTAAAGTTGAAACTATTCCAGACAGGATTACCCTTTAAATAGAGCAACTACAGATATTTACTACCAACACATCCAAGGCAATCTGACAAAGTCAGCAAACATTAGCAAGTTATGGGAAAGCATCTTCACTTCTCATTCATAGTAGAGTGTTCCACAAAAATACATATTTTTATGAAGCACAAGTCCTTTGCAGACTGCTAGTGATGTTCTGTTTAATACACTTCAACAGACAACTGAATTTTGCCTTGCAAGCATATCACCATAGTAGGGATGTGCTTCTACTGCTGGGTTAGTTTTTCGGAGCGCTCATATGTTCTCTGGCCTAGAACTAAGCTTCCCTGCTTGTGTGCATTTTCAATCAAATACTGAGCAGAAGAGACACTATTTTAAAAGTTGTTTCACTTGATAATTAGCACACAACATCTGAGACTTAGTCAAAGCTCCTCAGGTCTACTGTGACAGTAAAACTGCAGAGGTCACTGGTGAACACTGACAGCACCTTTGCAAAAAAACCACTAAATTTAGAAGTCAGCACAGGAATTGGAGTTACAGGTTATTCTCATAAGGAATTTAGGTAGACATTCACAGAATGACATTGGTTTTGTGCTGCATTAACGCTACAACCTGTACATTTACATGTGCCATCATTTCACGTTTCAAGATTAGCAAATTTGGCAGAACTATACCGTATTCATAGCCTCTGGTATAAACACAGGTTTAGCTCTAGAACAGATGGAGTGACTGCAACAAAACCAAAACGTATCTCTGTAGAAGCCTTACGTATGATCACACCCAGCTATTAGGTTGTATGACATTGACATGTCTGATACATACTCATTCATTTACGCTTTCTTTGTGTTTGGTAAGACCTCAGGTCTTGAAGCATGTCAGTCATATTTTGACTTAACAAAACAGCTTGGGGGAGCAGGAGGAAGAAACTCTTCCGCTAAGGAGTCTGGGGTTTGGGGGGGGGGGGGGGGGGGAGGCTGCTTAGTAAGAATCTAGATAAGTAGGAAAGCCCAAGTATGAATCGAAACAAGAAACAGTAAAAAGGATGATGTTAATACACAGAAAGAAAAAAAAGCAATCAGAAGACAAGATTGTGAAAAAAACAAACATTCTTAAAACAAGCTGCAGGATTCATCTTAGATTTTCACTCTTCTGAGAACACAGCACTACACCTTACAAGCAGACAAATGCTCCCTTAGATGCAGACTAGACTACTTTAATAGTTTTAAATTCTAATCTTCTTTGCCTCCTTCCAGGAATTACACTTATGCAGCATGCAGCCAACACACTGACTTCACAGCTTCTCGTCTCATTTTTAAAAAGCCAGCAGTTTCTTCACAGTACTGCTTTTGAATTTTTTTTTTCCTGACTATACTCCCTCTGAGCAAATTTACCCCTTAAAAATGGTTTTGCTGCTTGAGATCTGACAAAGTTTAAGGCCCATCAGTTCAAATTACTCACATACAATCACAGGGGAAAAAAATAAATAAAAACGTCACTTTCATCCTGCTTCTCACTCCTGATACCAGAAAGCAAATCAGAGTCATGTAGATTGAGTCCTGTACAAAAAGCTGTTGGAGATGCAGTTCTTATTCTAACTCACCTATTGCTGGGAACCATTTAAAGCTATCTTCTGAGAAACTCATGAATTTGAAAGCCTGCAGAAAGTTAGGCAGTTCACAAGTCAGACAACCTTCAGCTTTACCACAAACAGCTGGATGTTCCTGTATGCCATTTCTGTCGCTCCTTTAGCTAGCAGTTCTGCAAATGAAGGCTTACTTCGAATTACTTTGGTGCAATCATTAACCACTTGGCTTGGAAACCCACTTTCCATAGTCTGAGCCAAAAATGTTTCCTAACTGTTCCATTTGAGGCCCTATATCCAGGAACAAAACTGAAGCAGGGCAAAAGTCTTCTCACAGGTCTCCTGCAAGACCTATCTGAGCACTTTCTAAAAGAGCTCCTCTGTTGCCATTCTGCTAAAATGCCTATTGCAAGCTTAGGGAGCACGGACCTTCCTGCTCAGTCTTTTCTTGGACACGCCACTTCAGTTTCAAGTGCCATCAGAGAACGGTTCCAGTTGCATTTGTACGGAGGTGATGCAAGTAGCACACATCCCAGCAACAATCACAAAATTACCTTTTAGCTCATGTTAATGCACTTGTGCAAGCCATGTAAGTTGGATTCTTCTCTTAGAAATATTAAGAAGAAGCAGTTAAAGCCTCAGCTCTAAAGAGGCATTTGTCTGTGCTCAAAACTGCTTTCAGGACAAGAGAGGAAGTGAAATTGTCTTTTTCATACAAAGTAGAATATTTAAAATTGACTTTCATTTGGGCATCTAGTTTAATTGACAAACTGCAGCATGCACAGTTAACAGAAGTATTCAGTCATAAAATGTTTGCTTTATAATGTAAACCGATCCCTTAAAGTACCAGAACCAAAACAGAGCAGAAAGCTAAGACTTTAAGGAACCCAAGGATTTAACACAGAACTCTAGCTGGTATCTTGATGCAACACAGTCAACCACTACAAAAAGCAAACAGCTTAGAAAGCAGTTGTTTAGCAGATCGCCTGCTTAGAGGTTAAGCAGCAGGCCACTAAAGCGGGTAGCCAAAAAAACTAAGAGAAGAATAAACACTGTGAGAGCAAATACGAACACCTGATCTCCCAAAGGCAAATTTAACAGTCTAACACTGAGGAGCATCAGAACTTGCTAAATGGTCTTTAAATCACTCCAAAAAAAAAAAAACACACAGCAAAACATCAATAACCTGAAGAACTGCAGATTAAGGAGAGTGACAGAACAGAAAGCCTGAGACAGCCATCAGATACAGTAGCTAACACTTGAAATTAACGTTAAGGATCAGTTGATGTTTTTTCAGGATTCTCCTCCAGCCACAGGTTTATCAGTAAGCCTTATCACCTACCGAAGTCTAATTCGCCCCACATCTCAAGGACCTCTGCTGTCCTTTAGCACCGAAGAAAGCCATCTGAATCTGACAGAGCACTCTGTGCAGAATGCCAAGCAGAAGCAGCATCTTACTAAGTAAAAATTCTTTGTGTACAAGATAATAGGGTCATATCTGTAGGTAGCTGCTTCTTGTGGGGACAGGGGTTAGGCTTATTCGTTTTGTGCCCCTGACTGAAAGTGGATGTGACTTATTGAAGACTCACCATGAACGACAAAAACATCCAGTAATTAGACTTCCCTTAGGCATGTATTAATTTAAATAAAGCACGGATTTTATTTTAGGACTAAGTGTTAGGTACAAAACTACACAAGATCTCCAAAAAGTTGTTTTTAAGAAAGAACTGTTGGACAAGAACATAAACCTCAACCCAGAACTGAACGAGTAGATTCTGCTTCTCCCTGCAGTTTCTTTTGAGGTAGGCATTACTCACCATAGGCTTGACAGACTAATAATTCTGAAAACAGTGATACATTCAGGGCAAGCTATTTTTATACAGGATAATTAAATCATTTTACATAATATCAGAGCACCACAGTACAGAATAGGCAGCTACAGTTGGAACACAGTATATTAAGTCACATGAAAAAATAATTGTTACCCTGACTTCTTCTTCCTTCAAACAACTTTTGTCTCATCTTTTATATGAAAAGCCCCATCATTTGCTCTCCAATTGAAGTTGACAAGGCAAGAAACTACCTCAATAAAAAATTAAGAAGCCTAATTAAACAAAGAGGGCTACAAACCAAATTCTGAACTGGCCTTCTTCATGGTAATCCAGGACACTGAATAAAGCCTAACAGAAGACACTAGTGCAAGTTTCCATCCCTCTTTTCTAATACTAATAGTTATAACATGAACAAGTGATTCATAGCCAAGTACAAAACGAGGGAAACTTTTCCAAGTATGTGACAGAAAGACCTGAAGAGAAGCACTTTAGTAAAACTATATTCCCCTACTCCTCTATTCTGCAGTGCTGCACTACGCACAAGATCAACACTCTTAGACCCTGCATCTCTCTGGCAGCCTTCTGTGTTTTATGACTTTTAAGCAGCTTCCACCTATTGCGCCAGGTCTACATCAACACAGGACTGAAAGATGGATGGCAGGCTCCTTTCTCTGATACCTTAATGATACCTGGCACTGAGGATAATTTATTGATACTCAGACAGAAGTCAAGTCATTCTTCAGACTGTGTGAAAGCTACTCTGCTGAGCAACCAGGTAATCTTACAATATGGTTTCAATCTGGGGGATCATCTCACCAGAAGGCATGGTTGTATTTTTTGAAGGTAAGTGTTGAAGATTCTCCTGGCCAGGAATAGACTAACAGGGACTAATGCATCTTTGAAAACAAGGGAAGAAAGTAGTCAGTCATCTTGTAGCATATAAACTCTTTTTTGCAAGACAGACAGGTGTATTTATGTATATTTAAATAGATGTACAGCCCCATAAATAAATTCCAGCTAATGAAGAAAATTCACTGTCCTTCACAGACATGAGAAATGTCAAACCCATGCCAAACCTTTTTATCCAAGCAAATACATCATTTACTGTATAGCCACTGGAGGGCCAGATAACACTGAGGAAAGGGAAAGCTGTTATGTTCTCTCTTCAAGAGGAAAGAAAGTAGCATAATTCAGTACTTCCACTTCATACAACTCAGTGCTTTACTGCACACAGCTGTAGGTCTCATGTGATGTTCCTGCACACCACAGATTAGCGATGATAAATGATTAGCTAAGAAAAAATCTTTTGGCCCCAATGACTTACAGCACAGAATTAAGTGCCACCATCTATTAAGTATGAAATAGTTTGAAATAAAAACATACCAAGACATAATTGAACGGCAAAAGATCAAACACTGCAAGGCACACACAGTCAGAAAGCTACAATATTAAAACTAAAGAAAATACTATTTTGCACGCATTCGGGTAAAACATTCTAACACTACTTTGGGTTAAAGCAAAATGTAAACAAGGAGAAATTTGTGGAGTTTGTCCAAACATCTATTTTATTCACCACAGATATTGTACATACTCTGGAAACAAACACTTCTGCAGGAAGATTACTCATGCAATTTAAATTACAAAGCTGCTCGAAGTTATAGATTTCCTGTATAGTCCTAGGCATATCAAATCAGCCTCATATCTGGGACAGCTGTTTCCACACTTTCACCCTTTGAGAAACATCTGTAGCACCTGATAATAGTGGATGCATAGAAAAGCCTTCTCAATGACACTTGCTGTTGCTCAACAAATAGGTGGCACAAAGAACAGTAAGACTTAAAACCACAATGAACCACTGCCTTGTAAACGCTATATGGATTAAGTAAGCAGAGATGAGAAATAAATGGCTTAATAAGCATGAAATAGATCCTGCTGTAACCCCATATTCACCAGATGTCAAAGCTATAAATCCAGTCTTAACTTTGCCATTTCCCTACTGGGATGTGTAAGTATCTATGCAATTTAAGGCCGTGTTAATTATGACACTAGGCAAAAGCACAACAGCTTTACTTTGAATACTCAGTAATTAATATTAAGCCTAAACACCATCTCTAACACATTACTATATAGAGAACTTTGCATTAGTATATAATTAGTTTGGTTAAATTGCACTAATCTGTCTAACAAGGCAATCTTGTTTAACCACTACTGTTCATTGCATTAAACTTTTTTTTATTGTTGCAAAATAATATTTCAAGAATTTTTCCACTAGAATGAAATAACTACCTTTAAAAGACATGCATATTCCTCATGACATACAGCAAATTTAAATCTTTTACTAACATCAGTTTAATAAAGCATTAAGACAAATAAAAAACCTTGAGATCAACACACGCAGCCTATACCGTTAACTCAAAAATGTTGCAATGAAAGATACTACAATGGTGAAAAGGACACTAAGTAAAATAAGATTTCTGGTTTCCTGAAATGGAACTCTTAAAGGTTATCAGGGCCTCAGAATATACCAATTGTTACAAATCACTATAGGAGCATGGACTTCTTTGTACCTGTTACAATAACACTTAGTCACAATAATTTTTGTTACCTGCTACTTGTGCCAATTTATCATGAAGTGCATATAAGCTGTTCATCATGAGATTTATTTCATCTTCCTAGAATTAGAAAAAAATATTAACATTAAAATAAGCATTACTAGAGAAGAATGTGCATCTATTTCAATTTTTTTTTTTTATAAATCATCAGAATCTTTTTTTTAAACATATATACACACACAAGTGGAAAGCTATAATGTTTTACCCGTCAACAATGATGTAAACAATAGACTCTGCATCAAAGCATTTATTTACAATACGGGTATTTCAGATCCTGACAAGCTGAACTAGATTGCAGTCTGGGCTCCATTGGATCTCCAAGTTGAAACTGACAGCTCAGAAGGTTATTCACTGTTTTTTGTTTTTTGAAAGCTACTATGTAAAAATAAATTTTTAAGTTTTACTCTTAAAAACATGCAGTGACACTTCACGCAAACCACACTAGTGTATGTTATGGCCATATTCCCCACATAAGATTCATAGCAAAGTTAGATTTTTTGCCATCTACCTTCAAACTACAGTAACACAATTTGGAAAAAAAAAAAACAGCAACAAAAATGTGATCTACACAACCTTGTTAATGCTTCCTGCATATACTGCTAGTATAAAAAGGCCTATTTCCCAGAACAAGGATGAAAATGAGATGTCCTAACTGTCACTTACAACAGAGTTAAACTTCTTTACCAAGACATTGAGCAGTTTCATTGAAATATAGGCAGAAACCTTTTGCATTAGAATGAATTATTGAAAACATGAAGATAAGGAACAAGCACTTATATACATTGAGTAGTAAATTTCTAAAAAGTTGTGGGCTTTTGTTTGTTTTTAAGTTGGCCCTGATACCTGGGGCAGACTCAAATGGCTGAGATATGAATAAAAACTTTATTCAAAGATATGCTAAAGTTTTTACATCTGATTTTCCAGTTTTTACAGTTTTTATATCTGATCCTACTCACATTGAAAAAAATATAAATTTTTTAGTATAACTCCCTGTTGCACTAGTGCTACATGACAACATTTTAAAATTTGAATGGCTCCCAACTATTTTACACACCAAAACTGCTACCAAAAGGAAGAAAGCTTCGTTTCATTGATCAGACATTTGATAAATTATTTCCTATAGCCAATACCAAAAATTGCCAGCATTACCTCCCAAATTCTGGTCCTACAAATCCATCACTGAGATTAAACTGGTATTTCAGCTGGTACTCCCAAGGAAGTTAACCAACCTTGTTAACTCATCCCCTGCCTGGAAAATATCAGGCACGGCAGGAGAGGGAAATCAGTCCTCTACCACGTGCATACACGAACAGCATTGCTCTAAGGTCAGCTTGTTTGCCTGGGGGTACCTCAGAATTTACCCCACCAAATTTCATTTGTTCAGAAGATTCAGAAATGCTTTCTTCTAAGAAACTAGCCAAGGCTACCCACTGAAAATATGCAACAATTCACTTTTGGAGAGCTCAACCCTAGACAAAACAAAACAAAAAAACAATACATGGTTATCTCGTGATGCTTGCATGTACGTGCCTCGGAGAAAACCACCACAGTTTACAGCCCAGGCAGAAAGGCTGGAGGCCAGAAGAGAGAACCACCAAAATCCATGCTTCAGAACTCAATAACCCAGATCGATACCTTCAACAGTGACATCTCAAAATAGGCTACGCTCATATTCCAGTTCAAAGAGTGAATATAGGAACAAATAATAGAATTGACTCCAAGTGAAAAAGGCAAATTTTCTAACCCATTTTCTGTATAAGACCTAGCCCTTGCTCTTCTATGGCACTAAATAAGATCCTGGAGTTTCAAGACAATTATCTCTTACCAGCTTGTGCTTCCATGGCTGAGAAGCCAAATAGAAATAGTAAGGGAAAATTGATTAAATTTAGTCTCAAAACTCTTATGACAACACATCTACAACACAGATTATGTAACATTTTCTCAGTATATAAAGCAATCAGCATGAGACAGACAAATACTGTAATCCTGGTTACGCTGGCCAAGATGAAAAAGCAAAAAATTAAAATAAAGTAGCAAGAAACACCTTATACAGAACATTCTGGAACCCGCACCCTTCTGAACAGATCTAATGTTTTTATACAATCACTCAGGACAAAAATCTCAACTTTTTTTTTTTTTTTTTTACTTACTTCTATATCTTGTAGTTCTTCACTGAAGGGATTCTTGACTATCAAAACAAAGAGAAAAAATTAATTCATTCTACAGTCTGAAAACAGTAAAAAAAAAAAGTATACGATCATCGTAAGTTTATAACAATTCTTTAGATAAAAACAAACAAGTCCATAACATGAAAAATGACAATTAGACGGCTATTAACATTTGACTTAAACTCTGCATTTTATATCACATTATGGTAGCATTTAGGTTAAACCAGAACCTCATTTATCTATATATTTCAAAGCTATTTGCATGCAAATATAAAAAAAAAAGTTTGCCATTCGCTAAATTCTTGCTTTAATGACTCAACCGCATTGAAATCATAATCTGAAGAGTTTACATTCTTACGGTGTCTAGTTCAAAAAGAATATAATCACTTTTTTTTTTTACTGAGCAATAACAACTTATATAACACAAAGCTGTACAACTCCTCTACAACTCAGCAACATTTTGTTTTGATAGGAGTAGGAGATGATGCACAGAGCATCGGTGAAAAGTGCAGCATGCCTAAATGACCATTCCATCCTAAATACAAGTTTCCACAGCTCCTGAAAACATAAACTGATCTATTATATTCCTCTTGGCTACGACAATAAAATTTTCAAACAAGAGAAGCTGAAGATAGACAAGTTATTCGTCCTATGCTTATACTTGAGAATGACCACCTAGCGACTGAAAAATTACCAAGGCAGGAAGCAATCCCCATTAAAACACATCATCTCGCCTTTCTGAGCTGCAAAATCTGCCACCCCCAGTCTGAACCAATGCAGGCATGAGCAGTTCCGCGTCCTGTTCAAACAGGAAACAAAGTTCCTACTGACCTCAGTTCACCAAGCTCGAACACAAAAGGAAAAAAGGAAATGTCCTGGGAAACCTGACACAGACTTGAAGGTCTAGGCTGCAAGTGCCATCAGGCTGATGGTGAAAGCACACCAAAAACAGGTAGCTTTTAAAGGGACGCACTGCTCCACGCTGATTTTCAGACATGAATACTTGATTTGGATATCAGATTAATAAACACGACCGAAGCAGAGGATGCTCAAGCACTCGTGTAAAACCAAGCCCTGCACCACTCCACGACTTCATTCTATACGTGCTAATTCTCAGCCATTGCCTACCAGGCTATCGAGCTACTGACTTCACAAAGCTCCTATGCACTTCATTCATTAACTCAGCAGAACATTTCCAGCACACTGAACTTTTAATCTGAATAGCCTAAAATGGGATTAGAAAAACACAGCCAAGGCTGCAGCTGACTGCTGGCCTCCCAGTCTGATCGTTACTTACCCAGACAGGAGAGCCGTGGGCTTTTCCCAAAGTCAGCCTCACCGAGCAGACCTGAAATCTTGACTGCATGATTTTAGATGCGGGGAGGCACGCAGGCACACAAGCCAGAACAGTGTGGAGATTTCCATCTAGCTGACAAAGGTATTTCAGCAGTGTTTGTTTCAGGAACAAACACAGCATATGCCCAGCTGTAAATATGCAAACTGAAAACTACCTGCTGCAGTTCCACGTACCCCAGCACAAGACAGCACATAAATGAAGCAATGGTGATATAAGATTACACTGAGAGTGGGGAAGTTGTGAAGTCCATCTCACGTGAGCAGCTTCATATTTAAATAAATTAAAACATCGACTTTATGAAGCAATCCAGATGAGGTATGTCAATGTTTGATCACTAATAGTGTTTGTGAAGGAGAGGCAAAAAAAAAAAATTCACTTTTCTCCAAAATGACCTCTGACAAAATTGAGTCAGTCCTTGTAATTGATTATTATAACTCATATAGTAGGATTCCTGAAGTTTGTGATTTTATGGACAGTTAACCAGTAAGAGATACATTTCAAGTAAGATCTTAATGTAGCTTAAGATGCCCAATGCCTTAAGAGGTAAGTAAGATCTTAATGTAGCTTAAGATGCCCAATGCCTTAAGAGGTAAGTAGGCAAAATGCAACGAGAGCAATTTATCACCTGCACATGCAATTAACAACTGATAATGAACCCAGATCTATTTACCACTTAACTTTGATTAACTTGAGTCAATAAGGTCATTCCTCAACTACCTTCAATAACTCCTCCGTTCTGAATTCCCCACCACCATCTTTTTTTATTATTTAAATTTTCACAGAATGGCTCAGGTCAGAAGGGACCTTAAAGCCCACCCAGCTCCACCCCCCTGCCATGGGCAGGGACACCTCCCACCAGACCAGGTTGCCCAAAGCCCCATCCAGCCTGGCCTTGAGCACCTCCAGGGATGGGGCACCCACAGCTGCTCTGTGCAGCCTGTGCCAGGGCCTCACCACCCTCTGAGTAAAGAATTCCTTCCTAACATCTGATCGAAATCCACCTTCTTTGAATTTAAAACCATTAGCCCTTGTCCTATCGCTATCTGCCTGAGTAAAAAGTTGCTCTCCATCTTTTTTATAAGCCCCCTTTAAGTACCAAAAGGCTGCAATGAGGTCTCTCTCTCTGGAGCCTTCTCTTCTCCAGGCTGAACATCCATCCCCAGCCCCCCCTTCACAGGAGAGGTGCTCCAGCCCTCTGAGCATTTTGTCCAGGATTTAAAGTTTCCATCACCTCCTCCAACACGTCTCAGTTATTTCATATTACATCTATCTACATATTACTGGTTGAAAAAGTTTTTTTTCACAGCTCTTAAAATGTACAAGTTTACTTCAAACAGTAACAAGTTGTTGTTCTACAAAATAAATATGTAATAGCTAATTACTATAGAAAAGTTTCTTATGTGACAATGCACTTTCAAGGTTTCTCCTCAAAAAGGGTTCAAGACCTCAACCACCCCAAGTTTCCTGAGCCAGACAGAAGCGTGGCTTTCCTTTCCTAAATGTATTGACACCAGTGTTCCCAGCCCCTCATTAGCCTAGTCCCACATTAACCCCAAATGTTTAGCTTCAGCAACACATGGTGACAGAGGTCCGCAAGTTAAATGTGCGCACATGGAGTGGAAAAAAAAAAATCATCATCTTTGCTTCTTCTGAACTTACCACTTGCTAACATGAGAAATTCCTCCCCACGTTACAGAAAGCAGTGAGTAATCAGGCTGTATTCACCTTCTCCATACTACTCATCCCTTCACTTCATTCCCCAGACCATCCCTCAGTTCTCACCCTTCCACACTGAAGGGTCCTATTCCTCCTTGCTAGAAAAGCTATACTGTGCTTTTCATCATATTACTATTCTCTGAACTTTTTTTGAGCTCTACTACATCTTTTCTGAGGTTGGGCACCCTTCAAAACACAGGAGTGCCACGGATTATTAATGTTACACTGCTGTTCTCCAATGTATACTTTTTAAATATACTTTATTCTCAATTCCCTTCCTAAAAGCTAGAAATTCCTATTATATTTGCTTCTTGCTCACTACTGATCAAGCTAGCATTTTTAACAGAACCACTGCAGCCCCACCATCTACTCCTAAAAGAACAGACGATTTGATATGATAAGCCAAAAACCAACTTTCCAATGCAGCTTTAGAGAGCTATAAAGCTGCAGGGGCAGAAACAAGAACGATCCCAACTAACCTGTAAGCACACTTTTCCCAGTGTGATGGTGCAGAAGTGCCAGCCGCCATCTCCAAAAGGAGTCAGGGAGCGCACACACTGCGACGCGCGCTTCCAGGCCAGCAGGCTCTGCAGAAGTGAGCACGTTCCCCCCTGCAAGCAGAAAGCTCCTTTTCTCCCCCCGGTCTACCAAGACACAAGCAGACTAATCTCAAAACATAAGCCGTATTTTTTCCAGATTTTGTCTTGTAGAAAGAAGGTTTATGCTCAGTAAGTGCATAACCCAAGGCTTTCCACTAGCATTTTCCTCAGGATGGAAACAAAGAACACAATTATCTGGATAACGCATTGTTAACAGAGGAAGTCACACCACTGGAAGCACAGCTACCCACAACAGACCCTTAGTGCTGCCTTTTTCTACATGACCTCGGGAACAAGTTTTCAGTAATTTTATGGTCTGAGTACTCTCCACATCAACCAACAGACCTACCATTTTACTCTGGTAACTCAGGTCAAGGACCACCCAATGACATACTGTGTAGGTGTCAAAGGCAGCCCTAACACGTTGTCTCTTAAAGCTTGTAATCCAAAACATTCAGGGTGCACGGAGCAAGAGTTAGTACAGCTCCTAAGATATACATACAGGATATCTCTGCACTTTGTCTGTAATATGTTTAGGCTTTTAAGAGGAGTTTCTCCTAAGAGGATGCTTTTCCATGAGTACCTCCCACAGAAAGTAAACAGTCCCTTTGTGATTCCAGAGCTCCAGCTTTCAGACAGCCCAAAGAAAATAATCCTGCCTGTATATTCCTCTCTGCAATACTCAAAACAATTGGGTAGTTTTGGATGATCTCCATCTCCAGGTTGTTCAACTTCCGGCGGAAACCACAAGGAGACTAAATCTCTGTGCTTTTATATTACTTTTATATTAAGACACAAAGCCGTGTGTCAGGCTGAGCAATTCCCTCATTACCAATCATCTTTGTGTGCTTTAGAAAAAAAAAGTGTACTCCTAAATTGGCAGACCCCTCAAGAGGGGCTAACCTGTAAGACAATTACAGTCTGACCCCTCCTTGGCCATGCCATTTGGAACCGCAGCACAATCTGCCCAAAGCATTGGGGAACTCTATAAACAGCTGAATCTTTCCTTAACATTTCATTAATATCAAGTCAGTTTTTCAACTGACCCAGACAGTTTAGAAAGCTTTCATTAATATTTTTCCCCCAATATAATTGGGATTAATTCTGTTTGCGAATACATGAGATAAGGGTTGGTGACGTAACCAAATTACTTCATGATTTTTTTTTGACAAAATCCTTATCTCAAAGAAAGAAAGATTTTTCTTTTTTTTTTTTTTAATAGACTTCCAGACATTTTCTATCAGCCCCAATAATAGTAAAGCCTTCATTATTTTAGGTAAAAGAGATGGAAATACCAGAATTTTTCTTTCAAGTTCTTTATTGTTTCTTCTTAAGGAAGAAAAAAAACCCACCTCTATATTGTGGCTGTATCACCCTGCCTAGAAACAGTTGGATCTAGTCTTGCCTGTTAAAATATGGGCTTGTTCAATACTGGTTTGCAGAGACCTGAACATTGAGAGATGCTCTTAAGAGAGTCACATCGATTCAGTCCATACTTAAGGTGAATAGTGTTTTGGGAGAGCTTCTCATCAGATTATTCAGTTGCACTCAAAAATACGAGTTTCACTCCACTACTTGTATTAATTATCAAAAACTCTAGAAAACATAAGTTTGTGCTTTAAAGATAAAGGTGAATTATTTTGATCTGCATAATGCCGGTAAAAATTCTAGCACTGGGAAACGGAAACAGAAGAGTTGGCTCTAAGTCAGTTCTTAAAAAGTTCACTTTCAAAAAAAAGCAGAAAGCCTTATGAATTAAATCCAAAACTGAAACAGCTGCCAAGACATCAGAGCTGACTTTAGAGGAAGTTTTGTCTACCTTATTGCCATTTTCATTCCAGGAACTGCGCTACCAGATAGAACCTACAGCACTGAAGTACCCATTTCAAGCAGAGCTGACACCTCACACCGACTCCTGCAAATGTTAAGAGACTGTCTTTCCTTCTTTCTGGTCTCCTGTTTCTTAAATATCACCATCAACCAAAGCAAGCCTCAGGAAAAAACCCTACAGAGCTGCGGTACAGACACTGCTCGTTTCAAAAGGAGGAAGAACGTGTAAGCTGTCTGAGTGTATGAAGAAAGCATGAGTTGACTTTTTCTACCAGAAGACCCTGTAAAAACAACTGTAGACAAATGATGAAGGTACAGGTAAATGAGCTTGAACAAGGACCAGCGCAGCCACGCCATGAAACAGAACAAACTTGAGAACATCACCATCAGCAAGAAAATAATACTGCAGTTTATGTCTCCAGTTCTGTAGAAAGATGAGAAACCTGGGCAGAAAACACTGGTTGCGCTTCACACCTCACACACCACTGCAGGGGGATATGCATCAGAAGTATGAAGTGCCAGGCACCAAACACTCACCCCACTGTTTCCAGTTCCCACATACCCCCAGAAGGTGGTCTTCACACAGCCAACACCATCTCTGTGCCTACATTAATTCTGGTGGAGCATACTCAGTAAAACAGCAGATTTGAGCAAGAGCACATTAAGCTGCTGGTTATTTACAAAATTATTGCTCACCACCTATGTCTGTGGAAGGTTAAAACAACTGCCATAAAAGTATCCTCTTTCCCACTTTTATTTCTACCAGTGTAAGAAATTGTTTTATGGCACCCAAACTTGCACTTACATTCTTTTACATCATGCTACAAAACATACTGTATTTCAATGAGGAAACAGCTGTCTGTGTTCTGTTAGAAAAAAGGCTCAGAAGTGCATTTGCCATGCATTGTAAAAAATCATTAATATTACATTCCTTGCACACACATACACAACTGGTCTCCATTATAGGCTGCTGTTTTATGTAGGAGAAAAAGCAGAAAAAACACCAAGGCTGCTTTTATTAGCAGTTGCCAAATATTACCAGGAAAAACATCATACTTCAGAGACCTACCAGAACTTTTAAATGGTAAGAATATCTTTGCTTGCAAGAGAATCACAACAGGCTTCTATATTAGCTCTTCTCCCTTCTCTGCTCCCTCCCTAGTATTTTAGCTCCGTATAAATTTTAAGGCAAAAAAAGACGACTTAAAAGACTTTGATAAATGAACACTGAAATGTAAAAACCAAGATATTCAGAAGGAAAACACCACCTTGAAACACACTGCAGCACAAGCAGCTAAAATGTTCGAGTAGGAAGCTGTCTGCTTTCCTCAAACTCCAAAGTTCAAGATGGAGAGCAAACTTGTAACGCAAGTGTTATTAAAACACAGAAGGTCTAAGAACTATCAGGAAGCTGCAATTAAATACTAAATATACTGCCATTCCCCCGAGGGGCTTGGTCTGAATAGAAGCACTCCTTGCAATCGTGCACAAGCAGGAAAGATTCCAGTCTTGAAGGGACTCCAATGTAAAAATACAGTCACTCTTCTTCCAGACAGACCTCAGGTGCAAAATGTTAGTACTACACTGCAGTATTATGGCCAGCTTGCAGCAAGGGCAACGTTCCTATGGAAAGCACTGAGGGAAGAACTCTTAAAAAGACCCTCAATTACAAGAGCAAAGCCATTAACCAATTCAAGATAAAGGTCACATAGGGATTTTTTATATTCAAAACCTACTTTCTGCTGTGCCTGTCCTTTTAACTGTTCAGACATCGGTCTGACCATCAGTGCTTGCTGCGCCAACAGTAGCAGAATTGCTAACAGTGGTCCATACAAAGCCTGAAAATGGCCACAAACCACTGAAAATAGGTGCCCTAGAGTATCCTAGGGAGGAAGACAGCTTTCTTGCTTTTGCACAAGACGCACAGATTTAGCTGCCAGCAGGTGCCGTGCCATGACAAAAGTGAGCTTTCAGAGAGCAAGCAACAGCCTGGTCTCCCCGAAGTAACCAGACTGGCTCAAGAGAAGAGGGAAAACTGCCCAGTGCATACAGCAGAAGTCTGCACAGCTCGGTAACAGGCTGAGCTCCGCAACAATTCCAGACATAACACCACCATTTGACTGAAAATGAATAAACTGAGGTGATATTCAGAACCTTTCATTTTTACTCAGCTGGAGCATGACTGTAGTGAGTCAGGTAACCTCCCAGGCTGCCTCCACCACCACCTGCACTTGGCTGATAGCTCCAACTGGATGGTTCAAGAGAAACTGACTGACTGAAGGAGCAACTGGACAACCACACAGCTAGGCATCATCCATGTCCTTAAACATAAACCGTACCTTTAGCTCCTATTCTCAGCCCAGGAGTCTGCTGGATTTAAGACTTGCAATTTTCTTATCACAATTGTGTTTTGTTTAAATTAGTTAACTAACTTACACTTAGACACACTTGTAGACTAAGCTGATGAATCTTCTAGCAGTACTGTGGGTAGAGGTCTGAACCAGGTGGATCAAGAGAGGAGAAAACGTATTCTGGCAAGAAAGTAATCTGCCATGTAGAAATAGCAAAAAAGGGAAAGGAAAGGAAAATGAAATTAGTCTTACAGAGCCCTCTTACAGTGGGACAATAAAACCTTAACACACAGTTGGCTACTTGCAGAGACATGAGAGCTCCGTGGTACGTAAAATACTACACAGTATTCCAAAGCTAGGTTTTTAAAATATAAAACAAAGCTTACAAAAGCAAAAATTAACTCTCCTTCCTCAAAACAAACCATTTATCTCATGCTTTAAGAAAGCATAGCAGGCCATATAGCTACTAGTTTGATGCCAAGGTTTGTGTAAGAAGCTCAGTACATTCCTCTTTCTGAATAGCAAAGAACACAACACATTAATTCATTCCCTTACAAAAGGGACAGGCAGACCCTATTTGGCCTTTGCACCAAAATCACCAGGACACCTCATTTCCAGAGCTGCTATTTTTGTGCAATTGTTTTTTTCCAGTTTGGTCTTCCCACAAAGCAATGACTTTAGTACCATGCAACATACAGAGCACAATAAAACAAGCCTGGATTTAACATCCCATCGTCCTTCCCAACTTCGTATGCCATGTACTAAATCTGCACATTTTTGTTGTTACTTCATAAACAGCACTTTTATCTGAAGGTCAAGAGAAAAACAACATTTCAAGTTACACATGAAAAAACACATTGGGAGCTGCTTTGTGTACAATTCCCTAGCATGCAACCGCATTTGCGCTCAAGGTGAACAAGCTAAAAAAACGCCCATGGTGTTGGTCAGACACTGGTCACAACACACCCAGGATCACCAAGTCAGACTGAGCATATACACCTGCCCATCCTGAGTGGCTGAGCTCTCAAGAGTACTCAGCAGGCTGGTATTTCTGGTTTTCAATGAGAAAAAAAAAATAGTAGCTCAAAGGGCACTGTACAGACAATACAGCACTAGGGCTCTTTCTCATGTTCTTAATGCTCTATTTCCGTTTTTTTTTTTCCCCCTAAGGTTTTATGAGGATTAACAAGTGGTTGCTGTATTACACAAAATATGAAGCACGCAAACATGAAATATCCTTTAGATACAACTCAGTCTCCCATTTCCCACAAAAGTTTAGGCACAGCTTTACCCAGAGCTGCTCCTGGATAAGCAGCAGCCCACAGCCTTTCAGAAATAAACAGAAAACCCTAAAATAAGAAGCACAACTAGTTTCTTGTCCAGAAGGAAGTCTGCGTCTCTAACCTCTTTTTCTTAGCTAGGCAAACTCTCCCCAGAGTAGCATTATCTTAAAAGAAAGTTTCCCCCTTTCAGCTTTTTCACTGAGACGCGCCATGCCTCTCACCTCCAGAAGCTGCCTTTGATCACACAGCAGGTCCAAGTCAATACAGAAACAGACTTTGATAAACTTGACCTCACGCTCTCCTCTTCAATAGCACCCCGAGGAATTTCATTAATCATTCCCCCTTACTTACAAGGTAACAGCAAACTCCTTCCAAAGCATTTGCAGGAGAACCAGCACAAGCAGGGCAGCCTGGCCCTTCCCCAGTACCTCTGACTGGATTGCCAGGGCCCGAAGGAGGCCTCTCAGGGCTTTGTCACCCATGCACTGCCCCGTTTGTCACTCAGAAATTAACAACTCCCCTCCATGGCCGTCTGGAGCACGCTGTCTGAACAAGAACAAACAGCCTGCTAAACTTTTAGATGTAGGTCAAATGCCAGAGATGATCCCGAAGTTTCGCGATTCATGTTCCACCATTTCCCAGAAGACGCGCGGGGAATTCAAAACCAGCGACAGCCCACCTCGTAACACCACCGGGAGCAGTTTCAGGTAACAACAAAATACCTTCTGGGATCTGGAACCCCTCACTTGCAGTAAATGTTCCATGACTCAATTTCTGCCAGCAGGGTTTGGGTTAGGCCTAGCTAGATTTCTCTCCTCCAGAACCAGCAGCTGAGACATGCAGATAAAACTTAGTTTGCTGGCGATGTGATGTGCATTTAGGAATCCTGGCCATGAGAGGTTCCTGTTGTATGGCCTGATGACACTGAACACACACCACCGGGGTAAGTAATGCTGACTGAGTGCGCTGAGGCATGTTTTGTGGTGTAACAACAGAGCGAGATGACAGCTATTGAGGAGGCCGATGGTTAAGGTGAGTGGTTTTCCTCCGCTGCCTATTCAAATATCCAAAGGCCAATATACGCGTTAGGAAGTCAATGGAAAGTTTGAGGCTTCTCAGATAAGCAATTCAGAGATTTTACTGACCTTCTACAGAAAAAAAGGAAAACTAAGGTGTGGCCTTAGAAACCAGCCTGTTTTATGCAATCCTTCCCCTTCAGTCCTCTTGTGATAAGTCTTATTACTCACCTGCCTAACGAGGACAGACTGATGCTGCATTCACCCAAGGTGTTGCAAAGTCCAAGTATAAAAGTTTTTTGTACCTTTCAATAAAGAAAAGGTTATGGAGATGTGCCCTGCATATAAACCCTGTGTTAAGTGAATACAGGCAGCACGAAGGAAGTCTTTGAATACACATCAAACAATTGCTTTCTAAGAAGCTGTCTTCCAACTTTTACTTCAATAAATGCCCTTCTCTATTTTTAAAACAGAAGAATTACTAAGGCAGTTTCTCTACAACCATTCATTTATAAACAGTTATACTTCTTATCTAGCACATCACTGAAATACAACTGATCTACTCAGTAGGTTTTAATGCCACTTAATTCAATGTTAAACCTCTCTACCCCCATCTCTTCCTCTTCCCACATTAGATGGCCTTTCTATGTCAATTCAGAGTGCTACCCAGAGTTCACTTAGAGTTAAAGGAATTTAAGACTCCAAAAAGACACTTTATTTCAAGATACTTGCACTACAAGATGCTCCCTAGTAAGCAGAAAATTTGATTCTTTCCTCTGCAAAGAAGCATTCGTTTCTTGAAAACACCACACAGTACAACACTTCTCCTCCAACTACACCCAGTCACGTTCAGCTGGCCCTTTACACATTTAGCATGCATGCACGCTCTTGCTCCTCTCACCCTCCGCAGTAGACTAAACACAGCAGAACTGAGAAATGGCACTAAAAAGCACTGCAGCAAGTACAGCACAGTAGCAGGGAAAAGGGGACAATGACAAGGATCTTGGAGAAAAGGAGCCATCGTAACAAAGTGCAGGAGGTCAGGGCCATGGTCTCCTCATCCCTACTATTCTTCCTTATTACAAACAGTATCTCTTGATGAGGACAGACTTCTTACTCATGACGTGGTATGCTCAAGTTATCCAAAAATACTTGATTCAGCCTTCCACCTCCACTACCAACATGTCTTCAACTCCTCATTGAGAAACTGACTGAATGGACAAACTTCTAACGAATCCCCAAAGTTTCTAGGAAAGAATACTAGCAGCACCTCACACCACTGAAGCGTGAACCCAAAGCCTTTATTCACCTGGACAGAAACTAGAAGTACTGAGACAACGTCAGGGCAGTGTCTTATCAGCTGCACAGAGGCTATACCTGCATGGAGTCAAAGCATCCGGATTGTTTTGGAATTCTTTGTTTTCCAGGAAGAGACTGCACTCTGACATCGACTGCAAAGCCTTCATGTCATCAGTTTCACCCAAAAACTTGATGCTTTTGTTTACAACAAGGCTCATTATAAACTAGAACAAACCCTCTACACAGAAGGGACCCATCTGAAGTCACCTTCAAGTTGTGCAGTCCTTCTCCCATCTACTCTTGCATCCACCAACACATTCCTTCCAACCTTCAATCCTTTTCTGAGTTTTTCTTAATCCAAATTCTTCAGTGGACAGAAGACATCATGGTTACTTTGATCAGAGGCAGAGTTACATCCTGTCCTCATTTATTATAATCACAGTAAAGGCTTTGTCACCTGCTCCCACAATTCTAGACCTACCAGCAGCAACAACAGAAGCCAAGAAGAGTCAGGACAAATACTACTACAAAAGTTCTTAGGGAATGTGAATCCCCTGAAAATCACTTTTTCTTCTTAATGTACCTTGATTTCCGGATCCCTTACCCAGCCAACCTACCCCCCTCGATCTACCACAAATCACAAAAACACAACTAATTTTACCAGAGAATGCAAACACTTGCAGGAGTTTTAAATTCATAAGAAATAAATGCCTCATGATTCCAGTGAACTTTGTGCTTCTCCACAGCACTGGACCAGCATTTTCATTAGCAAGAACTGAGGTACTTGTTTAATTTACTTGCCTAAGCTCTTTTGTTAAGTGATCAAACAACTTTTCCAAACAGCAGCTCTAGCCTGCCGTTCACATGTTCATACTATTTCTGAAGCACAAGGCTAGAAGCGTGACAGGGATCAGTTTGGTACAACTCCAGCACTCCTGCCAGCTTCGCTGGGTAAGCATTAAGCCAAAGTTTTGCAACCTAGTACTCCCACATGAAATACATGTCAACGTGTATTAAGTGTGCATGATTTTTTAGAAATACAACTGGACCCCAGCAATAGAATGACTGCAGGCATGATTCTCCTCTCCTACACCAGAATACTTCAGGAAACAGTGCAAAGGGGGGCTCCTACAATGCTACACTAAATTTAAGTCCTTGATTATCACGGGCTCCTCCTTAAAAGGCCTCCACCACAACCATTATTGCTCTATCTGTCCTAAGCAGAAAGAAATTTGCACTACACTTGAAGAATGCTATCAGAGTTGGCAGAGGCTCTTAACAGAAGAAATGCAAGTTTGCTTTTGCTTTCCCACTCCTGTCTGGTCTGCAATTCTTCATAAACCATAAAAAAGTTACAGATCTGCTGTCAGATCCTAGATCACCCTTAATTCTCTCATCAGAAACCGATTTTTCTTTTGTGAAAACTACCACGCACTGGGGGATGGAATGCAAACTTGCAATTCATTTTGATAGCTTTTGAAATCAGATCCTGACAGACCTCTTCTGCACGCCTGCTCCCCGAGCAAGCAGTCTTAGTTCTGATTTCTCATGACGTTACTCCACAAAAAGCATGGCCTACAACAGTAACATTGAAAAAATATTTTATGAAAATCTCAAGTCTTGGCATAAGGGAAGTTCTGTGCACGGCTGTAAACAGCAGCATTTTTAAGGTATGTCTACCAAATTAGTTCTAAATATTCTGATGGAAGCATCAAACAGCTATCTCCTTAAAACACAGACACGAACTTGCATCATTTTTGTTTCAAATACAATTTTCATAACAATGCTTTTTACTACAAGTCCACTGCAAAGGTGAATAGGCTGTTTTCTTTCCTTCAGAAAAGTTCTGAAGTTCTCAGCTAAGATGAACTATTTTGCACTACGTAACGTTTATTTGGACTTTTCTGGTATACTCTGCTACAAGTCTTGACCAAATTTGTTCCTCATTTTTAAGAGCTGTTTCTGACACACCACAAAGAATGTCAGAGTTTAAAGTTGTCAGCAATCTTACAGAAAGTTAACTATTCTGTTTGGCTTTTCCTCATGAAGGCAGTCCAGAGTTTTTCCTACCTACTGATCTTGATCCAGAAGTCACCAAACGCAGAAGAAAGCGAGGTCAGAAATTAGTCTTAAAGATACTCATCAAGATTTCCTTTTGTATCACCTAAAGCAGATGTTTTTATTTGCTAACTAAAGTTTAAAGCAACATACAGAAAATGAAACAGAGCTATGTGCTCATATGTCAATAGAATAAGCTGTTATATTGTCAAGGTAAGTCAGAGTACCACTTGCCAAGCACAGGCAGCATAAAGAACCACACAACACAGGAACTCTCCAAACACTGC
Organism: Cygnus atratus; assembly: GCF_013377495.2. Taxonomy (NCBI): domain Eukaryota; kingdom Metazoa; phylum Chordata; class Aves; order Anseriformes; family Anatidae; genus Cygnus; species Cygnus atratus. The sequence continues at coordinate 36,419,538 of NC_066362.1, read as the reverse complement.
CAAGAAAACTCTTCTGAGATGGCGATCTTAGAAGGCAAGTAGGGTTTTAACAGTTAGTTGTGAAATACCACACAACTTCAATGGCAATTTGCAGGCCTGTGAGCAGAATAATCCACTTCTTGTCTTTTATACAGCACGTCTAGCTTATCATCAGTGAAATTCCCTGCACAAAATTCCATACAAGTTTTAACACCTGAGAGATTTAGAAATCTAAAGAAAGGAATGTCAGTGGAAGAGAATTACTCTTAAAGTTGTGCTTTGTGTAAGCTTCCACTTGTAATATAGGTAACTACTGGAAGTTTCTCTGAATTAACATTTCAAAAGTTACAGCTAATATAGTAAGGATTATCCTAACAGTTGTTTTTGTAACAAGTAAGGTGGAAAGATCAAAAATACTAGCATTGTATGCCTCTCCTCTAAGGACCTAAGACAACACACAAGAACTTCCTGAAAGTTCCAAAGATTTTTATTTTTTTTTTAAAACTTTTTTTGCACTGCATCAACTACTCCCCAGACAAAGTACTGGAGCAGAAACAGTGAGAGCAACTTAATTGCCACCTATTTCAGGTCACAACCTTAAACAGCACCTGTACTAGGCGACCTAGTCTTTCAGAAAGTACTCCAGACCTCAAAATAACACCTACTGATCTCAGCATCAACTTTCTGTGACAAATAACTTCAGACCTAACTCCCAGAAGTGCCCACAGAACTTGAGGTGCTCAGAGTAATATCACAAAACAAAAACAAAGTAGGAAGAGATATCCAACTCTTCATGGTACAATGAACCCTAGGAAGCAGACAGAAGTCAAATTTGTCGTTTTCCTGACAAAATACTATGCTGGCTCTACAAGAAGTTGACACAATCCCATTGTATTTTGAAGGCAGCTGATGCACAACATGCTTACAGCAAGAGCCACATGAGTGAACTTACCAGTTCAAAGACTAAACAGATCTTTCTTTTCATATACAATGCTGTCAGGGACAGCAAGCACAGTACGTGCTTACACATTAGCTGGTCTTTTATACGATCTTAGAGTCATTTATTTCAATACCTTAAAACGCTTTAGGAAAAGCCCCATAGATATTCATCTGCATTTTAGATAACGAAATGCCTAAAAAAAAAATCTTACCTCAAGTGACCATATATAGGTTAGATATAGAAGAATGAGCCCAATTCAAATTTGTCTTTGAACACTGTCTATCCCCCATGCAGAAAAACTGAAGCACTTTATGGCTATTTTAGAGCTCTGAGTAAGAAGACACTTGAACACTATGCATGATGTAAATGACAATCCCCTTTTGAAGTTTTCTGCTTATCACTTCTCATCTATACTACTTTACCTAGCCTAAATCCAACTCCAACGCCTTGTTCTAAGCCTCCCCCACCACAAGCATCTCCTCTGCTCTCACACTACAGCCTGACAAATCTAAGTGCCAATATTAAATGTAGTTGGTGATGAATGTTTTTCAGTGTGTCACACTCAGAAAACTACCTTATTTTGATTGTTCCTTTTCTAAATTGAAATTCAATCAAGACATCCAACACTAAGCTCACTGCATAGCACTTCCTACAAGAGAAAATAAGCAGCTGTTTGTATCTTTGAGCTATCTTTTTCATTTTCCTCACAGTAACTGTGAGTAACTGGTAATTCTTGAGGTATGGATAGTCCCAATGCAACTGAATCCCAGACCCTTTTACAACAATAGTCTGAAGTTGAAAATAACTCAGTTTTTTGTAATCAAACCACTCATAGCCAGTGGAATCTTACCTACAGCCATCTAACAGACAGAAATAAAAACGGTATCCAATTACCTAACTGAAAGTTTGTTTCTTGAGCTATACTATTATTAAAACACACAAATCAGTTCTGCTTCTACGAAGAAAACACACAATACACCCACATAAGTGCAAGAAACAAAGGATTCATTCAGATGATAGTTAACGAAGCTTTGGGAAGCATCTAACAGAAGACAGGCCTCCTGCCCCTTCCAGCAGGTACCAGTCTATTTTTGCCTATCTTGTCTATTTCTTGTCAGTTCTAGGGGCCCGCCATGTTTCCTTCACATACACCCAATTCCAGAATTCCAATTCAATTCATTGAGTGGGTGCTAAGCAAATGAGCAAGGTAATTCCCTGCTCATTCCCACATTATTTTTTTTAAAAAAAAGTGTCCCATTCTTCTTCCTATCAAAGTAGCTAGCCACAAGAACTGTTTGCTTCTTCCAATGGATCCTATTGCCCCTGTTCATGTTACCAGCCCAGGGCTGCAAGGAGAGAGGACAGATGCTCTCACAGTGACGCTCACGTTTCTGTTCCTCAGGAAATCCACCTTCAAGAGTTCCACTGGAAAGAGAACGAATAGAAAGAAGCAGGCCAAGGACTGCCTTACTGGAACTACCAAGCAACACTGGACTACCAGACCTTCAGCTGGGCAGCCAAACCCAAGCAAAGGAGAACAACTTTCCCTGCCTACCAGTTCCAGCCCTGTTAGCTTTTTAAGAACAACATGCTCAAGACAGCGATCCCGTATGTTCGGTAGGGAAGTTCACACATTCAAAACAGAAGCTTTTTTCCCCAGACTATATTTTCACAGCAGACTTCTTTTCACAGCATTATTGCTATCTGCATAGCTGAGACATTCAGCTTTACCAATCAGCATGACAGGCGAGTTTTAACCACTGAATGCGAGTTAGGAAGTTTATCCTAGTATGCTGGAAGACCTTCTCCCCTATTAAAATTACCAGACTCTAAAACTAGAAAAAAACTAATACATATTTGTGGAATTACACAGCTTATCAGAACATAAAAACATTTATGTACGTCTCTAGCAATTACGGTCGGAAGTTAATAACAGAGTATCAGGATGAATGGTCCCAGTCACTGTATCTAATCTGAGCCCACGTTATGTTCACCACCTTCCCCAAGCCACGACTGAACAGCAGGTACTAAGAGCCACGTGGACAAGCAAAGAAACTACCACAAATGCTCTGACCTTTCCTGCTATAGTCTCTCCTAAACACTAAATCAGCAGGGGGGAAATATATGGAGGCAAAGAGTGCAAAACAGAATTAAAAACTATTCTGCTGTTATAATGCAATGAATAAGGCTTGAAAGGGGAAAAAAAAAAAAAACCACTGCTAATTCTGCCCTGTAACATCTAGCAGATCCCAAACTACCAGTAGGATCACTCCATACAAGGCACTATATTCACGTCCACACGTGGGTATATACATACCCTACACTGCCTATACAAAGAAATATTTATATGCACCCCACATACCTTACACAATCATTTCAAGAACAATACAAGTCCCCAGGAACTTTCTATTGCTGGCACATCCCAAAACCAGCTTTTCACATGTTTTTTCATTGCTCCTGATGAGACAGCAATAGCATGATTTTTCTTTCTGGCGTTAAGAGTCTCCACTGACCATTCCAGAGCAGCCAAGAATTGAATTAGCATGAATCACCACCCTTAGGTGGTACAATTCCATTTTCGTATGTTTTGTAAATAGGAAAAAGGTAGTTTCTAAATCCATTCAAAAAAAGTTGCTTCCTTGAGAAGCCCCCAAATAGTTTGGGATTAAAATACGCTCTGAAATTCAAATTAAAGCACAACATTATTTTGTGTATGATCATATTCTAAATATAGAAAAAAGCACATTAGAAAACAACACGTACTATGTCTAGCATTCACCGCACGGAGTTTCTTGTAGTGTTTAATGAAAATCTCAGCCTAGCATTCTTTTCAAGCCTCAGTACACAACCTGCCTCACTGCCAAACTACATCCAAATCTTAGCTCTGCTGAAATCCCAGGTATCCAAATGCGCACGCTTACTTCTTTGAGATTAGGGAACTGATGAAGTAAGGCTTTACTCTACTAACCGTGCATCTTCTATACTGAAGAAAACATGAAATCACTTTGTGAAGAAGACATGCTAGAAAACAGGGTATCAGTAGATTACAGCAGGGAATAGCCAAGGTTTGAATTTATCCCCAGATGTCTAGCAATCTTTACTATATCACTTAAGGAAAGCCAGTCAATTTCTCTGTGCTCCATCCCACAAAGGAAGTTTACAGTAAAGTGGAACCCAGAACTGCCTCAGTAGGGTATGCCTGGAAATGCAGAGTTGAATTAGCAGCAGTACATCCAGTTGCAGACAGAAACTGCCCTTACCCTTGACCTAATACTTACTGTTGACTCCCACATCCTCAGCTACGCCAGAACCTCTCATTCTCAGGTATGTGAATCCCAGTATCAGAAAGAACAAGCATGCAGCAGTTAAGAGGAACATGGACAGGTAATGTGCACTGAAGCCTCCAGTGGTGGATACCTCCTCTCTTTTGAACTGTTGGAGAAGCTCCTCCTCGGGCTCTGAGAGATTCTTCTTGTAGGTGTTTTTCAGGTAGGTATGATTCGAACCCGTATGATTGGAGTGGTTGAGTCTAAGGGAGGAGATGATTCCACCCGGGGGGAGGCTGTTAGTTGCTGAATAGATCCTGGATTCAGCGTTATAGCTACCAGCAGCACCGCCGAGAACATGATTGTTGGTCGTTTTCCTGATGGTGCCTGGAGGGTCGGCGATTTTACCGCTGTCCACGTCTGTGAGCGGCGGTGGCAGCAACAACGCCGTAGGGGATTTCTTAGAGAGGCCGAGGCGGTATCGAGGGCCGGGAGGACTCGAGTCCAGATTCTCACATCCTCCTCCTCCTCCTCCTCCTCCTCCCCCACGGCTGCCGCCGCCGCCTCCTCATGGTTCCTGCCCCTGTCTAGACTCCCGGCAGCAGCCGCCGCCTCCGCCGCCGCCCTGTCATTCGTTACGACTACACCGGCACCGCAGCCTCCGCCAGCCCTCTCTTGGCCCGTCTCCATCACGCCAGCGCCGGCTGCGGCACATTTGCTCGCTATGAATGGAGCAGGGGACTTGCCGAGGCTCCGTCTGGGCCGGCGAGCCGCAGGCTCCTCCTTGGGTACCTGCTGCTTGGCCATCGCCTCCTCCTCCTCCTCCGAATCGGAGTACTTGTCCCTGCCGCCGTAGGCCAGCAGCCGGTTGCCGTTCACGGTCCGGTTCTTCCAGCGCTGCTGCTGCTGCTGCTGCTCGCCCTCCTCCTCCTCCTCCTCCTCCTCGTCCTCCTCCTCCTCCTGGCCGCCGTCCCCGGGTTCCCTCACGCCCTGAGGAGCCGCCGCCGCTCTGCGGGCCGCCGCCGCCCCCCACCAGGCGCTGCCCTTCCTCCGCGCCGCCTCCTCGGGGGGGGGGGCGCCGGGCTTGGGGCCGCGGCCGAGGGGCGCAGCCCGCTCCCTCCTGCCGTCCGCCTGGCCCCGGGGGCCGGCCTCGGCGTCCGACTCGTCCGAGCTGAAGCCCAGCAGCACCTTGCCGCCCCCGGCCCCGCCACCGGCCCCGGCCCCGGCAGGGGGAGCCGCGCGGCTCCGCCCCGCCCGCGGGCAGGTAGGGGCGCTCGGCCAGCCGCGCCGCCGCTCCGGCCCCCGCCGCCTTGTTGCTGCCGTTCCGCGGCTTGCCGGCCCGCTCCTCCTCGCGCAGCTTCTTCAGCTTCTTCAGGTAGACGGGCCGCGTGCTCTCGGTGACCAGCCCCGGCGAGAGGCCGAAGCGCCGCAGCTCGGAGAAGAGCTCCTCGTCCGTCAGCTGCGCGGCCGCCGCCATTTTGCGCTCCCCCGCCGCCGCCGTTTCCTACCCACGCGCCGCGCTCCCCGCCGGAACTGACGCGTGCGCACTCGGCCGCGGCCTGGGCCCGCCCGGCGGCACCAGGCGCCGCCCGGCCCCGCCGGGGGAGGCGGGGAGGGAGGAGCGAGCGCGGCGGGGACGCCCCCGCGCGGGGTGGCGGCGGGGCTCACGCCGCCGGCGGGTCCCCAGGGAGCCTGGGAGGGCACCCGAGGGACCGCGAGGGGTACTCTCAGCCCCGACGTCTCACCCGTGTGCCGGTTGCAGCCTCGCCACGCTGAATAAACCCCAAAAGCCCCCTGTGCACCTCACCCCAGGAGGCTGCCTCGCCCCCGCCATCCCGCTCCTCGCCCGCCACTTGGTGAACTTTCCTCTTGCGGGAGGGCAGGACAGCAAGCGAGGGTCTGTGTCCTGCTGTGAGGAGGCAGGTGATGTGCAACGAAATAAATGCTCCAGGGAGCTGCTTCCTGACAACTGCCGAGCATCACCCTCATTAGGTTTCCAATTTAGGTTTCCAATTTAGGTTTTACAATTATCTGGATGCGTGTGGCTCTTTGGGAAAATATACTCCTTCAAACACAGTGAAAACTAACTATATGAATGCGTGTTTGTCAAAATGATTGTGCCAATATGGATACGTCACACTGGCATTTCTCAGAGTACGAGGTGTGTGTAGTTCCCCTAGGCTGTCCCTTCTGCTGCAGGCCTTGTGTGGAGGCCTCAAAATCTCCTGACCTGTATGCCTCTGTCTCTCGATCCCAAACGGGAAAAGCTTGTGCTTGCCTACTGATAATCACATCAAAATTGCAGCAACCTGACCAGAACTGGCCTTTTAACAATACGGGCAGAAATGGTCCAGAAACAGGATCCAACTGTAAGCACACTTGTACTTTTCTCCCTCACAGTCTGCTGCAGTGAGGGGAACGTGTATGTGCGCTGCTAACATTAAAGCTGAAGTTGCTAACCTCAGTTATCAAGGAACATTTGCAGAGCTGGAGTTGAGGTAGCTGCATGCTAAACACCAAGGCAGTCTACAGAGCTACAAGAGTGGCTTGAAACTGTCTTTCATAATGATGATGATGAATGGTGATGATTAAATGCTGCACCCCACCCGCCATCCGACCAACCACACCTGGAAACAGAGAACCGATCATCATATTGTTCACCGAAACCTCCTTCAACATAACTTTTCTGAAGCTGAAGAATACAGAAGGGTCTCTGATACTGGGGTGCTCTGCATGGCATCACTGTGCTCAACTTCCTGCTTGTTTTGCCTACAGGGGAACAATTTCACATGCTACAGTGCTGTGCCCTTAGAGCAACACACAGAGCTCCACGTGTAAGGAAGATTACACTTGAAAGAACTCCATCACGCGTTAAACCACTAGCATAAATGCATCCGCCCTGACCCACCTTCCCATTGGTAAATAGCTAATTGATATTCCAAACGCCTCTGACATTCCACTCCTCTTCAGGGAGGAGCAACCCAAATCTTCCAGCAGCCACCTGAAATACACATTGGAATACACACCCCAGGTTCAGTGCTTACCTCTAACTACATATGACACCGGCCACAGCACCAGCAGTCGGTCCCACATCTGATACCATTAAGACAAGCGCACTTCTGGCTAGTGCCCACTCTGGCACACTCCTTTCATTAGAAGAACATATGCTGCCCTAAAAGAAGTGAAGATCCCTTGATCTTACCAATACAACTCATACGTTCCATCTTTTTATTACAGCAAGGGCATTAATTAATTTATAAACCTGTTTACTTAGCAACAGGAGGGCAGTAAATACTACAAATTGCTAACAAATTAGTCACCTCCTGCAAAACTATAGCGTGTAGATAAACAAATCAGCTGACTGAAAAGTGTGTATATTCCAAGTCATGTTTTAAAATGTGTGCCAAAACATTTTGAAATGTTTCAAAAATACGTCTTCTGGTTGATATTGAAGTAAGGATGCTACCAATCCAAAATCTCTGCATTTATTTAATAGCATAGATTAGTATCAGTATCTCCAGGTAGTAGATTTTTCAGTAGATACTCTTTTAAAGGTAACGTGACAGCGGGGACTGTAGAGGCTGTTCTTCATCGGGAAAAACTGGCTGTTGGTTTCCAAACAAGATAATTTGTATTTTCCCTGTTGTCCTTAAGGACTGGGGCTCTAAGGAAACTTCCAGTTCTTCCATCAGGTGAAACTGTGTTCTTCTGCAAGTCAACAACAATGCTTCTATCAACCTCATTGGGCCTGGGGTTTGAAGTAGTGTCTTAGTACCTCTTTTATCTTTCTTTCCCGATTTCACGTTTGTGTGATGTTTATGATTTTTCATAAGTATGATTTATGTATCATTTATGATTTTTCATAAGTTTTTCATAATTTTTCATAATTTTTCTCAATAGAATCTCTCAGTGACAGTTTGCCTTTCTAGGATTAGCATGTCTCATTGCAACTTGGTGTTTTGCTGATTTATCTTTTGCAGATACGCTTCCCTTTCCTGAGGGCATCCTATTAATGTTCAAAAGCCTTATGCCATCTCTTGCCTTTGGATTGCTGCTTGTTTGTTGCTAAGATGTGGGCACCCACAAGATGTCTAATGCTCATACTTCCCACTTGTTCCGGACTGTGTACGTATCACAACAGTGTGAGCGCAGCGTGCTAGATAACCTTCATCCCCGCAAAGCAGCCACGTGTCTCCGTATTGCAGGTCTTGCCCCAGTGTCCCACAGTAGTTCCACTCCCACAGACGGTGTGATAACCTGCTGTGACTGTGCAAGTCCTGTCTCTAAAAGTAAACAACCTTAGTTCATAAGTCTGAGACTTCGTAAAACAACAGAATCCCCTCCCGCAGTTAATAGTTTGCCTTTTATATGACCTATATTGATACAGGGTAGAATAGCGTGTTCTCAGTTGGGTATTTATCTGTGATCAGGATGTGTAATTCCTGGCACACTTTATTATGGCTCTATTCCTGTATTCGTTTTAATGGGACTGCTGGAGGCATTACTGCTGACTGTGTTTTGAACAAAATACCACCCTTTAGAATGGCTTTTAAAACTGTATTTATTTTTAGAAGGGGGATTTATTTACATTTGAGCCTTTCATTAAAATTTGCTTTGTGAGTTCAATACTTTTCTCAGGAACCAAAATGGCCAAGTATATTTATTTTAAAGCTTGAACCCAAACTGTCCAGCTCCCCAGCAACCGAGGTTAAAGAAGAATGCCAGATATAAGACAGGAGATTTCACAAAAGAATGACAGAGAAGTTATAAGAAAAAAATAGTAATATAGGAAAACCAAACCAAACCAAACCAAAACCAAAAAATATATGGGCTTTAGGAATAAAACAGAGAAAAAATGGTGGCTTACAGTTGATGATGGTCAGTTATTATGGTAGTCAGTTTTTACCTTCTAGCCTCTTCTTTTGGGAAGCTACCAGAAACATTGCAGTTGTCACAGAGGCAGTTAAATGGTTGAGGGGTCCCCCCTGAGTTATTCACAAAAAAAGGATATATCTGATATGGTATCAAAATGTCAGTCAGCTGCTGGTCCATAAAGCCTTCTTGCCCTGTTCGCAAAGTAGTTGTTGCTAGAAGAGTTCTTCTGTAAGAGACAGTTAAGGTGGGTGACAAATCAGTTGTGTGACTCATTTTCTAAATCATTGCTGCAGATTGCCTCCAGAGTATTTCATTTAAATTTGAAAAGGAAAAAGTGAGGCTGAGCTTGGCGGTCAGAGTATTTTTCAGATTGGTTACCTCCTCTCAGCATACAGAAACTCTGGCTAGGTATAACACACATTTGTGATCCAGAATCGGCGGAGTTATTTTTACACACATATGATGCCCTACTAGCACAGTTGTGGCCAAAATTCCTGGCAGTACACTCTTTGGGGTTTTGAGCATTTTTTTTTCCTTTTATTAGGTACCCTTTGCAATAGCTTGCTTTCAAGGACTGAGGAATGATAAAAGCTAGAGATGCACCCTTAACCTCAGGAGGATATTGGGAAGGGATCCCATCAGTCTGAAATCAACAGAACAATGAAAAGCAGAGAAGTTTCATTTCCTACACTCCTGTACCTTTCTTTCTTAAGGACAATAGCTGTCTGCACCGTGTAGGACGCAGACGTGTTGAACAGACATGAGGAGATTGTTGATGATGTCCTAAACAACCTTTGATATAGGTGTAGACATGGCACTTTAGCCTGGGACCTCGATAGTATTTGGCAGCAACACAAAGAGCAGCGTAGTCGTAGCCGTAAAGAGCTCACTGTTTACAGTTCTATCCTTGACTTTGATCCAATGCTAACGTCTTGAAAACTTACATTTATTTCATTCATGTAATAACATTTAAAAGAAGAGCCATCATTCATGCAAAAGAAGAAATGAAGTTTTCTTTTTACGTTTTCATTTTAAGCCTAATTGTGTAATACATTTCTTGTGCCACAAGGCTCTGATTTCAATTTGTTCAATGAATAAGCAGAGGACCAAATTCAGTGTGTTCCAAAGGATTATTAGCACTACTATCTGTGCAATTTTAGCTCATGGAGACTTCACCCAGTTCCATTGCTTTCTTGTACCTGGCACTATACAAACATGAGAGCAAGTATTCCCTGTCTCGTCAATGCACACCTACCTCCATGACCTCCCGTCAGAACTGCATGCAAGATCCATAGGCAGGAAGCCAGCAGCCCTTAGAAAATCCCATGTGTCCATGGAAGCACTTTAGGTCTCTGCAGCACAGGCTGCCACAAATGTATCAGTATCTCCTGCTCTCAGCTTCTTATTGAGTACTGAATCAATCCTTCTGTTGCTAGTGCTCGGTGGTGCGGGCCTTGCGTATTTAAAAGATTTCCTTAAGCTGTGCAATTTTCTCTGTCAATAACTTCACTCACTTAGAACATTTCTCCTGTAGCAGGAGAAAGAAATTCCGTAAGAACAGCTCACAGGCAATGGGAACAAAGTCCCTCTGGCTCTAAGGTCTACCGTTTCCTACTCTAAGTATATGCTGCATTTCTATGACTTTGCTTTTGTTTGCTCTCATAAAAATCAAGAACATTTAGGGAGTGTTCATGACAAATGAATTTTTGCCTACAGGTAGGTTATACACATCTGCACTTTAAAGGCAACCCGGTCCTACCTGAACCAAAGCTGCCATGTCACACACCAGGGGAGTTTTTAGCATGCACCACGTGCTCCGTTTGCCTGCCACGTGTAGATGACACTGTTGCATTCGTTTACCCTCTGTGAGAATGGTGTACTGAAGTTTTTCCTTCGTCACTGCTCACCCACAAACCTCGTGTCCCCCACAAACGATGCCGCTAATCACTTCTGCCCCAGGGCTTCAGCTGCTACTCTGTGGAGCATGACATGGCAGCAAGCCCATCAGGGGGCCACATTCATCCTTCAGAAGTGCTGAACTCAATATGCCTGCTCAGACAGCAGGGAACTGCTGGTCCCAGTGCTTGGGCGCTGCATGGCAGAGGGGGGCAGGTTTCACCATGCTGGAAGTCACATCAGGTGTCTGTCCTCTGCAAGGCAAAAGGTGGCTATAACCCGAATACACATTCTCCCTCTACTGTTGCCTCAGTTTGGCAAAAATGTAAGCAAAATAGAGCATTCTTCAGAGTCGGGCTCCTTTGTCAACATGACTGAGCATGGTGATTGGAGACTGGAGCTAAGGATGCCCAGAAACTGATGACTTGGCCCCACAGTAATGTCCTCCGCTTATGTGGCCTATTGTTCTCAATTCTGCATGGTCATTGCAGGCCAGAGATCTCCCTTTTCCCCTCACATGTCAGATTTCATATGAAGGCCAGATCCTTCGAGTCCACTGTGTACCGTGTAGCATCCTGGCCAAAGATTTTATGAAATTTCTCAGACCAGAGACACATCTGACGAGCCACTTTGGTTATCGTATGTGACCTGAAAAAAGATGGCCTTCACCTTGTTGAACTTGCATTAGAACTGCAGTCCTTTTACTGTAAATTGTTGGACTAGCTCCAACATTACTTCTGGGAAATCCACACAGCCGCAAAACCCTAGTCCTCTCCCTGCGTAGCCAGAGAGGAGCAATGCTTCCTGCCTGATCTCCAGCTCACCTTTGTATGACTGGAATTGGGCTGGAGTGGAATATCTCCCTTTTCTTGTGGAAAAGAAACATAAAAAGAAGAAAAAAATACCACATAAAAATCAATCAGGGGTAAGACGGTAGAAATCGGGGAAAGAATATCAAAAAGAACGAAGGTAAAAGGAGTAGAAGAAAGCAGAGGGAAGAGCAGAAAATAGCAATAGCAAAATACACCACAAATTAGGAGCCAAATACTGAAATGGTTGCTTTGAGCCACAGTGCAGAGCTGTTCTTAAAAGAAAATCTAGAGGAAATGTTTGGAGGAGCTCTACGTGCCGATGGAGTGAGGTAGGGCTGGGGGAAGAGGGCGTGTTTCTGCTACCCATCCCCACTGCTTAGGGAGCGGTAGGTGGAGGAGTGAACGCTCCTCTCATCTGCACCATGACTTCATCTGGAGGGCAAACAGTTGTGCTCCAGATGTCTATGGAAAAGGAAAATAGCTCTTGCAGAGCTGAAGAACTGGGGACCCAGAGCACACCAGGTAATGCACCATCTGAACAACAGGGTAGAGGCTCCTCTAACTTACCACTGTTTATCAAGCCAGGCCTCCCCTGGCTAAAACTAGTATGTGTGAATGCTTTCCAGGAAAAACATAAATAAATACAGTAGGAAAAATAAAATGTTACCCAATGTAACAGTGATCTGAACAATTCTTCGCTGCAAAGAACCTGTGAGAAACAGCAAACCACCCCGTATGCAGCCGATGTACAAGTGGAGGGTGTTCAGACAGCTGTGATCTGAGCAGAGTGAGAAAGGAGAACAGGATAGCTTTCTGCCCTCTCAACCCAAAATAGTCAAAAGAGTGCCAATGGCATAAAATAAATATTGATACTGTATTTTACTGATAGGGAATACAGGGTAAGATACAAACTTCTTCTACATTTAAGTTTCTACTTTATCTTAAGCACTATGAATAACCTTTTAAAACTGCTTAAATTAAGCCTGAATTTCAGTGTTAGCAGACTAAAGGATCCAAATGACTCACCAGAGGTTGTAAAGACAACTGTGGCAGGGCTGTGAACTAAGTTCATGGCATGAGGGCACCAGACAGGAAATGAAGAGACTTGTGCTTTGCTCTTGGCTGTGCCACTGACTTGCTGTGTGGCAAATCACTTCCTCTTCAGGTGACTCAGTTTCTCCCACAGGCAAATGGAAATAATGATTCACCTTTGTAAAAGTCCTCTAAGAATGATGATGGAAAATGTTATAGAAGAGCAAAGTAGGAATTCCATTCCAGTGCTTTCCCCACCCCATCCTTTGTCCTCTACTTGCTGGATTTTTTGGAGAATGATACCTTTGTTACTGTGAATGGTATCCTTGTAAGAGATAACAAAACAGCAAATTATACAGAATTACATGCAGGGTGACTACTATTATTTGCTATAAACAAACAGAAGACGTTCTGAAAGAAAATTCTCCATGTTGCCGTCAGCCAAAAAATAAAATGCCAGTTGTCTACTCAATCCAGAGGGAAAAATGATATGTAACTATGTAATTTAAAAAGTTGTCATAATATAATCAGAAACAAGGTAGATGGATGTTATTACGCCCTTAGAGTTGTGTTGAAACAGGTAGAGATAGAAGAGCTGAATGAGACAGTGTTAGATCATGAAAGGAAGATTTTTAAAGCCAACAACTTTGTTAACAGCAGAAACAAGAAAACACATTGCAGTAGAGGTAAGGTGCTAGAAGAGGACAAAAAGGGGTACAGGCCTTGCATTGTGGGTTTATGGCCAGGGAAACTGAGTTAACCCTGCTACAAACTCACTAAGCAACATGGGGAAAATGAGCAAACCAAACTTCTCAATGAGCCTTTTGCAATGTATTCATTATTTTCTAAATGTCCAAGTTCAGATGTACACAAGACCAATTTTTAGAAATGTTGATCTTGCCAGATCTAAAAGAAATTAAATGGAAAATCATCTAGTAAAATATAGGAGGGAAACTCTTCCAGCTAAAAACTATAATAGCCATTATTAATTACTTGCATGCAAATTTTCAAAATCATACATGCACATTTTCAACTTAGTGTACATCTGCTATTTGTTATAACCATATGACAATCCGCAATCAGACAATTAGCCAGCTGTATCTAAGCTAGCTATGTTGATCAAGATGGTACCTTCAAATTCATGATTAAATCTTCATTTTACATATGCAACTGAACATGTGCAATTTAGAAATGATGCTTCGATTTTATTTTATTTATTTTTTAATATTTCAAACTCTTTGGCATTGAGAATATTGTGCAATCTCAGTAAAAACAACATCCAATAGATCTTAAACATAATTTTATTTTTGATCTTACCTGGGCAAGTTTTCCAAGCTCCTTTATGGATCCTAAGCTCAAGAGCAACTGCATGCCCATTCTCAGATACATCTGGATCTATTTTGATCTTGTGAAAGAATATAAATATAAGTTTAAAACCAAATTGTTCCATGAAATCTGTAAGCACTTCAATTGCTTCCATAATTTTTGCATGACACTGTGACGTTTATTTTGTGCTATTGTCTTGTAATTCAGTTTTAGCTTTCTTTTATTACATATCTTTGCTTTCCATTGCTTTTTTTACTAACTCTCTGGAGCATTTCCTATTTCAGTTTTCATTTATTGAAGCCATGCTTTAGGACATATTACTCTTTACTGCTTCCCTTGTTAAATGATTTACCATGCACAGTACAGTATTTTTTGCATCGTTTTACATCATTCATATTGACATTGTGTTGGCTGTACAAGATCCCTCATCCATTTTGTTAACTGTAGAAGTCTGTCTGGGCCCTTTTAAAGGGCTTTTTTGTAGTAGTTGTTATGATTTTCTGAAGAACTCAGAAGTGGCTACATACACATTACAGGTATATGTATACATTTCAACAGTTTCCTTATCCACCTGTTGCACTCAGAATTTGCATCTAACTTCCAGCTACTTCACAACCACACATTATTTCTTCTCCTTTTGACATCTGGTAGTGCTGTAGTACTGTATCTGATACAATGAACGGGTTGCTGAGGACACACACAAATTCGAGATACTCTTATCATTCCCTTCACTGAACCTCTGGGTTTCTCCCCTGGGGTTATTTCACTTGGCACCCCCAGTCCACTTGACTTGTTTGGTAAAGCTGTGGTTCTGACTGAGGGTGCTCAGTATGAGACGAACTAGACAAGTCAACACCACTCTGTGCGTGAAAGACAACATTAGTATATTAACAAACATGCTGAGAGATTGCTGTGCTTGCTTCAGGTGCTGCCTGTGCAGTTTGGAACCAAAAAGCCTCTTGCTTGTTCTCTGCAGTCTGCCACTTGGGTGAAAATATTTCTGAGCCCTGTCTATAATTTAAAAAAATGATAAAAAATCCTGGTGTTGTGCTCTCTAAGCAGTATAGTCCTTTTTTACGTCACTCAGGCACCTGTTCTCACTACCTGCCCTAGTCACAACCCAAAAGTCCTCTGCAACGCCTACTGACTTCAGCAAAAAACCATCACCAGCCTTCTGCAGAGGTTCAGTAGTCTATTATTTTCTCAGAATACCCTATTTTAATTAGATAATTTTCAGATGTGTCATTGAGTAAATGTGGAAGAACATTAATGTGATTAAAAAGTTTTGTAATTATGTTTAATGCCAAGGATGTCATATTCTCTTGCTGATTGGATCCTTTTGCACTTTTTGAATTTGCTGACACCCCGGCCTTCTACGTCTGCTACTGCATTTCTTCCCTTGGCTTTTTTCCCTTGATGTCAAGATCACAACCCTTGGCATTCAGTTCTCCATCTCCTTTACCTTCATTACTAAGAGGACTGAAAAGCATTTGCCCTCAGCCCAGATGTCTGGGTTCTCTGTACCCCTCCTACACAAAACCCCCCTCTTAGTCTCTCCCCCACCAAATGATGCTGCAGCTGAAAGTCCCTGAAGGTTGTGTTCCCTCAGGCGGGAGAAATTAAGCTTAGCAAGTGCTAGAAACTCTACAAGACAGAAAACAGAAAGGGACGTTTGAATTCCCAGGGAACGGAGAAATTAAAACTTCTGTGGCAGAAAATAATTTGCTGGGGAAGGAATATTCCACAGCTAGAGAATGTTAGAGACCCTAACGATAAGCTCATTATTTTCATGGTGTAGTTCTCTGCTGGTTCAAACCACCTCATTGTCTCAATTTTTTCCTCCAGCTAGCTTTGTCTATAGCTTAAGACACTTCACTTATTTCTGAGTGATGTTATGGTATACAGCTTTCCTCCTATTTGGCCATGTCATTATACCTTTGCCTGTTTCCCATGTGCCATATGTCCCATCTTCTGCTAACACATGGATCTTGAATGGAGCTCCTAGAAAATACTCCTTCCAGGTTTCTCATTTGTGTGCTCCCACCTCTCTGGCTGCATGGTAAGGAAAGAAGCAAAACTAAGGAACCTATGGGTTTTTGTTTCAAGGAGAAAAGCAACTGTATTTTTGTTCTGCAATAACATGGCCAAAAAGAAGAAGAAGGAAAAAAAGTGAGAGGAAAGAAAGAGCTGAGAAATCAGCAGCTCCCCACACTGTCATACTTAAACACAGCCTCAAATCCAGATGAAGTCCAGGATACAGGCAATCCCACTCCAAGCATTTCATGTTGTCTATATCAGTCAACAAAGAAAGACTGACCGATGCCATCCACCTGTGCTTCTGTAAGGCCTTTGACATGGTCCCACATAACATCCTGATCTCCAAATTGAAGAGACATGGATTTTAAGCATGGACCATTCAGGGGATAAAGAAGGAATTGGCTGGATGGCTGCACCCAGAGAGTGGTGGTCAATGGCTCTCTGTCCAGGTGGAGGCTGGTGACGAGTGGTGTCCCTCAGGGGCTGTCCTGGAACGGGTACTGTTCAGTATCTTCATCAATGACATAGACAGTGGGATCGAGTGCACCCTCAGCAAGTTTGCAGATGACACCACGCTGAGTGGTGCAATTGACACACCAGAAAGAAGGGATGCCATCCAAAGGAACCTGGACAAGCTTGACAGTTGGGCCCATGTGAACCTAATCAGGTTCAACAAATCCAAATGCAAGGTAATGCACCTGGGCCAGGGCAATCCCAGACATGAGTAGAGACTGGGAGAAGAACTCATTGAGAGCAGCCCTGAAGAGAAGTACTTGAGGGTTCTGGTGGACAAAAAGCTCGACGTGAGCCAGCAGTGTGTGCTTGCAGCCCAGAAGGCCAACTGCAGAGTGGCCAGCAGGTCAAGGGAGGTGATTGTGCCACTCTGCTCTGCCCTTGTGAGGCCCCACTTTGAATACTGCATCCAGGTCTGGGGCCTTCAGCACAAGAAGGATGAGGATCTGTTAGAGTGGGTCCAGAGGAGGGCCACGAAGCTGATCAGAAGACTGGAGCACCTCTGCTGTGAAGACAGGCTGAGAGAGCTGGGGATGTTCAGCCTGGAGAAGAGAAGGCTCCAGGGAGACCTCATGGAAGCTTTTCAGTACTTGAAGGAGTCTTGTGAAAAAGATGGTGAACAACTTTTTGCTCTGGCAGATATTGATAGGACAGGGAGTAATGGCTTCAAACTAAAAGAGGATAGATTTAAATTAGATATTTGGAAGAAATCCTTTACTATGAGGATAACAAGGCGCTGGAACAGGTTTCCCAGAGAAGCTGTGGATGCCCCATCCCTGGAGGTGCTCAAGGCCAGGCTGGATGGGGCTTTGGGCAACCTGGTCTGGTGGGAGGTGTCCCTGCCCATGGCAGGGGGTTGGAACTGGCTGGACTTTAAGGTCCCTTTCATCCCAAGCCATTCGATGTTCTGTTGTACTCTGACTCAGTCAGAAGAGCTGTGCAGCCTGGAGGTGAGAGGCAGCCAGGACATCATCACAGCAGCACCTGCACCCACAGTCTGTCAACACAATGTACAGTGAGACCGGCATTCTGGCCCCATTAGGTCAATGTCAGTTTTACTGCTGCCTTTACTGAGGCCAGGATGGCACCCCATGTGCCTGACTTGAGGGCTACCGAGCCCCTGAGCTAAGGACCGTGATGGCAGAGCTGTGTCTGCACGCACCGCCCTGCCCACCCTGCCTCCTCTGCTTCCTTGCCAGTGCCACAGCGGGGAAGGTTTGGACAGGGAGGTTAGTGGGGCCATGCAGCCCCTTCCTTAGCACTGCTCAAAGCATTGCGTGTGCCCAACATGCCATGCAGTGTATGAAGGCAGCTGGAGAATGCAGTTGAGTGGCTGCGCTTTGAAAACCACATGATTTTTTGATTATTTCCTTTACCCACGCAGTCTGATGCCAGAGGGGAACATGTGGCCCGAAGTAATTTTTTTCCCAATTTATAATTCACATGTTCTTTACCACATGCAAGGCATGATTTCACACTATGGCACTTGCAATCGTTTCCATATCTAGTCTTCCTTACCACAGGGTGGACAACATATATTTTATTTTTCTGCTCCTAAGGCAGTGTCACTTTGATGGTCTTTTCAGACATTGGCTAATTTTCCAAGAATGCTCCTAAAAGATTTCAATATGCTTTTTGATTATTTTCCTGAGAAATTTTAACCTTATGATTAATTTTAATTTGGATTTTGCAAGCACTTAGAGCTTTCTTGCTAGGCAAATCACAGACCACTTGACTTCTTATGAAAGATGCTAGTATGATCCCATAGCTGCAGAAGCTGAGCTTTTAATCTCCAGTGTATGACAGTGCATCAAAGGCCTTGTGAGCAACCACATTCAGCAACAAATTGTATAGCCTCATATGTTTCATTCCTTTCCAGTGAATAATATTTATTAAATCTGCCCATTATCTCCTCCACTATATGTAGCTGTTACAGTCTCTGAAGGTGATGTTGTAAATAAAGTAAGGTTCAAAATAGATATTTTTTCTTTTGGTACAATACAATAAACATCTTGTAAAGGATGAACCACTGTTAGTAGCTAATGTTCTTTGCCATTTCTAAGGTAGAAATTTGATTGCATCCACTCTTTTCCTCTTCTTCCCTTTTAATTTTTTTACTTTGCTAAGATCCTTTAATTTTTCCTCTAAAACTGTATTAAATTCAGCACTGCTTAGCACAAAACACGGCTCCCTAGTGTGGAAAAATTAAATCCCAGTACCTCTTTGTAAGATCAAAGGAGGCTATTTATCCCAAACAGACTTAAGCAACTCAGACTGTCAAAATAGAGCTAAAAGAGAGTTAGTTTATGCAGAGATAGGTTAACATACAATATTAGCAACCTCAGAGAGCCCTGAATCTAACAGAGACTGGATTGCTACTGTTTGCATCTCGTGACAGATTGATTTTCTACCTGAGAAGGTGCAATCTTTGACTGAAGTTTCCCCTGCATTTGGGACATCTGTAAGGTCTCATAATTTTTGCTGATATGTAATAATGTGTGAGAACAGACTGTACCTTCTGTCACAGGCAGGTCATTGAGAGGGTATATCAAGGGTATATATAGAGAGGGTATATATCAGAGGGTATATATTTAGAGGGTATATTCTCACTGTGGGAGAGGAAAACCAGCTGGAGTTTGGCAACACACAGAACACCAAGAAGCGGAGAGGAGCAGAGTGAGAGGACTTTGGTTTCCTTAGTCTTCAAAAACGTCTGGTTTCCTTAGCTTCTACA